>NW_004524904.1:296693-345331 GCF_000260255.1 Octodon degus
GAAGAAGCTCCATGTCTATAAGAAGGTCTCTGTTCTTTGTTGGCTTTGAAGGAGCCATTGTATGAAGAGGGTCATGCAGTGAGGAGCTTCAGGCATCCTTTCCTCGGCACAGAGGAAACAAGGTTCTCAGCCCTACACCGTGCAAGAAAAGAGACTGATTGCTTACCAGCCATGTGAGCTTGGAAGCAGAAGCAACCTTGGTGAAGCATGTGGTGTGTACAGCTGCAGACAGGAAACTGTGGGGGTGGTCAGGCACCCCACCAAGGAAGCTGAAACCTGGGTTCCTCCTTATTGTCTTTGACCTTGTCGATGAAGGGAATTCCTTATGGCCCTCCATTATAGTCATAAACACGTCCACCTGGTCCAAGTGTCAAGCAAACTGACAGCAAATCCAGGAAAGAAAGTAGACCACATTCCTGGATGACATAAGGCCACCATGGGTCCATCCATGGCACAACTAGGAGAGTGAGGGTCTGGCAGATGGAACACCTGATTCCTACTTTCCTAGTCCTGGGGATGGAGGGTGCATGGGTCTTCGGTACACCTGAGCACCAGGACCAGACAAGGGCAATAGGTGAACAGACCCTGAAGCAAGCCACTCTCTGGGGAGCCAAGAGGTCCCCATTTCAGAAAGTCCACAAGCAGGGCTGAATGTTCATTTGTTGAGGATGTTAACAAAGAGATTCCTGTGAGAAAGGACCAGACACTGAAAATAACAACTCATATGTACACATGTGCACACATGTCTCCGAGAAGTCTATAGTATGACTTATGGTCCTCATTTTACACATGAGGGAAGTGAGGCACAGCAAGGTTAGGTCATTTTTCCAAGGTCACACAGCATGCAAGGACTATCTCTGAAGCAGTAGTTGTAAGTGGAAAGTTTGAAGGCTGGTTTTACTGTGTCCATGTGATGCTTTGTGTTTTTCTTTTTAAAAATTTGACCTGTGCTTCAAAATTAAAAGATTTCACATCAAATATCTGCCTGACAGTTTTTCTTGAAAAATCTAAAAATCTAGCAAAACCGGTTTGCAGACCTTACGGCAAGGCCTGGCTGGAGCTGCGGCCTGCACCCCCTGCAGGCGGGAGAAGGGAGCGTCTCCCTGCACACTGGTGTGGGGCAGGAAATACCATCCAATAAATGAATAAAAATGGAATGTGGCCCCTCTGTCCCTGCCGCTCCTCTTCCAACTCTCTTCCGTGCCTGAGAACCACTGAGTCGCAGGGGTTACCCCACGGCTTATTCTCCCTTGGTCCCACACAGCAGTGGCATTTTAATCCACTATCAACATTTGTTTCTATACAAGGGTGCTTGTTCTGGTGACCTCCTGGTACTTTCTTGGAGTAGGCTGTGCCACGTGGTGGTGCATGCCTGGGCCTCAGGCAGTCTCCCCAGGTGATGTCTGTCTGTCAGGCAGCGAAGGAGACCAGGGGCCAAGAGCCACCCCCGCAAGGTCAACAGAAAGCTGAACTCCAAGAAGGCTGTTCCTCTTCTTATTTATTTATTTTTATTTACTTATTTCTGTATTTAGGACAAGGTCTACAGGGTCTTACTAGGTAGACTGGACTCGTAGTGATCCGCCTGTTTGCAGCCTCCCAAGAGCTGGGATTACAGGCGCACTCCACCATGCTCAGCCTCAATCGCTGTCTCAGCATGCTCCAGGGGAGGGGGGAGGGGTGGGCGAGGCCAGCATGGCATGCCAGGGATCAAACCCCAGTCGCTGCACTATGCCTAAGCAGGCGCTTAGTCCACTGAGCTATCAGGCAGCCCTGTTCCTCTTTTTAAAAACTTACAAACAGGAAGGCTGAGGGTGTAGCTCAGGGTTAGAGCATTTGCCTGGCAAGTATGAGGCCCTGGGTTCTATGTGGGAAAAAGATTATATATATGATGTATAACATGACATAAAATGTATTGTTACAATCAGAAGAATAAAATGAAAAATGAGGGCTACTTAAAATACAGGTGAGTATGCTAGACACCCCAAATATAATCTTTCATGATTTACAGAGAATAAACTTGGCACACGGTAGGTACTCAATGGCTATTTGCATGAGGAATGAATGAAAAACTGTAATACTGTCCTTTCCTTAATGTACTATGATGCATTTATTTCCTTCCTGCAGGCAAGCTACAGGCCGTGGGGTGGGGAGGTGTTATATGGTTTATTTATTTGCTTATTTTTCTGCTCTGGGCCTTAGTCTCTGTGACCCTGCGTGAAGTAAGAAAGAGGCAACAAGAAAAATAGCTACATTAGAAAGGAAACACATGAGGAAAAGAGTAAAACATTTTCTGTTTCTCCTCTTCAGCTCTTAAAACAACATCTTACAGTTTGGATCTACCTATAAGGTTCTACATCAGTATCTAGAGTATTTGTCAGGAGGAAAAAATAAAATGACACTGACCAGTACTATCTTTGGATATTTAGGATGAGGAGGAGAGAAGGTCAGTTCCCAGAACAAATTAGTCAGCTTCAGTTTCCTCAACAGGACCTTTGGATTCTCCGTTCTTCTTCAATATGTTGATCCTTCTCTCACAAATGCTCCACCGTGGCAGCCATTTGCGCCTCCTAGTTCTCTGCTCTAACCCTTTGGTAGCTGCTGTTTTGGGGTCAGTTTCTCCTCCGCCATTTTACTGAAGTTGTTGCTCTGTCACTTTTTGAAGTACTTCTTTCTCAGGCTCTTGTTTCTCAGCAAGCTGGTTCAAGACTTCAGCTTCATGGTGATATAGCGGAATGAAACTCCCAACCTGATAGGTTTCTGGGACAAGTACATGTTCTCTAAAACCCATGAATTTTATGAACACATGGCATTTAAGAGCAGAATATTTATTGAGGGAAAGAAGCTTTTGTCCGATGAAGAGACAGAAGGGGGGACCAAGTGGGCTGTCCCCAGGAATCTGTCTCTTCCAGGGATTTTTATAGAATAAAACAATCTGGTGAGGCAGGTCTAAATTGGAAAACATGGGAACTCACTTAGGTGGGCATGAGGTGGGACAAAACTATGGTCAACCAATGAGATTACAAGCAACATTGCTCAGGTAAAATTAATTAAATCCATTACCAAGTGGGGAAGCCAGTTATATAGCAAGCAGGCATGAATATGGGACAGGGTCTCTTCCTGTTGGGAAGGTGGATTAGTGACTCATCTGGGCTCTTTCAAGGTGACTGATACCTATTTAGAATATCAATCCCTGATGTCCATCTCTAGGGAAGTATGTAGCTGTGTTTCCTCTTTTGTCTTGAGGTCTGGCCCATGTGGGAGTGTCTATCTCTTCCAAGTAGCAGAGTCACCTTGTCTTCCATTTTGTCTCCTTGTGGGCCTGGCCCTGTGTGACTGCCTATAGTATTTTTATCTAACTCAGCTGTCTACAACAGCATCACTTCCCATGTGGGAGCGGCCCATGTAGGGGAGATTTTGTGACACAACATAGGGAGATCAGCTTGCTTCCCCAGGACAGCAGAATTTCCTGAGATGCAGAACTTGCCCTTTGGAAAATTAAGCTGAGATGAATTGGTCACCCTGTGTGACAACTGAGAAAAACCTGCGCTACCTACAACAAATGGTTCCTCAGGGAAACTGTCTGATTGCAAGCAATCTTCGGCTCTCTGGAGCCTAAGTGAGCAAGGCCTGAGTGGTCTGTGTGGGCTGGAGACTGTGCAGGAGCAGGGAGGTTTGCAGGTTTGTGTGTATTAGCCATGGTGAAAGAAGGTGGCCTCTGGTCAGCCCATGTCATCCTGTGGGACAAGAGCTCATGTGACCAAAGGGCTCATTTCAAGAGAAGCCCGAAAGGCACGCACATGCACGTGTGTGTGCACATGTATGTGTGTGTGTATGTTTAAAAAAGAGAGAAGTCTACTGACTGTTAACACTGACAACTACTTTTTCACATGGAAACATTATCAGAGTGACAAAACATAAGTACAAGCTGGCCAGTCCTATTCCATACCACCATGGCTGCTGCCAGCAGAGCCTGGCATTTTGCACAGGGGAAATCAAAACAAAGCGCATTAATACAGAGCTGGGGCAAAGGAGCCTGGCCTCCTGACCAGGGAACTTCAATAGAAAAATGAGTTGCTACATAAAGCTCATGGGGGGATTGTAAAGGAAAAAGAAAATGAGCAGCCACTGTGCTTCAGATCACCGCTTCCTAACTTCACTATCTAAAGTCGCACTCAATTTCCATAATGTCTTATTGGACAAGTTATTTGACCTTTATGCCAGTGTCCTTATGTGCAAATAATAGGGGGTGCTCAGAAGGAATTATCTCACATCACCTGCTTAGACTAAGCATGTACTGCACCCTGGTATGGTTTGTGTCTAGGTGTCCCCCCAAAGCCTCACGCAGTCATGGGTGGCTTCTAGAATTTGTGGTTAATTCATGATCCAATGCTGAGATTATGGGTGTGAGTGCTATACCTGTCCTGGGGTGGACAGCCCAGATACAATATAAGGGAGGGAGAGAAGCTTGCTAGCTGCCGCAGCTGCTGCTTCTCCCTTTGCTCCTTACTGTTTTTTTGTTGCAGTGAACTGCTGCCCTCTGCCACTTGCCACTCTGCCATTCTGTATGGACTGAAACCTCCACTAACTGTGAGCTAAATAAACCTTTCCTTCCTTCATTTTGGGTGTCAGGTATTTTGTCCCAGCAACAAGAAAAAAAATAACTGAGACACACCCCTTATTACCCAGGTAAGCATTGCTATTGTTTTCATTTTACAGGTGAAGAAACTGAGGTTTTAGAGTTTACCTAATTGTCCCATGATTACCCAACAATAAAACAGAACCAAGAGTTGAGTATTGGTTTTAAAACTGACCCTAGGACTGGGGAGATGGCTCAGTAGAATAAGTGCTTCCCTGGCAAGCACAAGAGCCTGAGTTCAATCCCCGGTTCTGCAAAAAATAAATAAAATAAAACTGACCCTAATGCCCAGAGTGTTTCTCTCACAGCACAGCACTAATTCATGACATTAAAAACAAGCAAAAACCCCATTTTAGCCCTGTGGTCAGTGCTCTGCAGGCCTTCATGTTCAGAAGTTCAGTTCAGTGGTGTTCTCCTTCTGCTGTGAGCTGGCAATCATTTGCAGGGCAGAAGAGAAAGTGTTACTCAGATGACAAGAATGCTTTCTGCCTCACCATTCATTATGAAGTTTTTTGGGGGTCACTAGTTTATCTTCTTAATTATGTTTTGATGAAGCTGATTTTAAAATCAGTGCATTTACCCTGAGCACAGACTGATAAACAGCAGAGACAGAAGTGGTCTAGAAGCATCTTGGGTGGTGGAGAAAAGTATTTTGTGTTCTGAGGGACTTCCATGGCTAATTGTCCTGTGACTGAGGGGAGGTAGAAGGTTGACAGGCTGATGGTCCTAGCATAATAGATACCGTCATGTGCTGTTGGAGGGCTTGGCCAGCAGGCTACAAATAGTAGACTCAAAGGTGAACAGACTTCACACCTTATTCTTCTGTGGGGAGTTGAGTTCAGACCAGCAAGCTAAGGAGATTGAGCAAAAGGAAAGGAGAGCTACCTTGACCTCAGGGTTTTTTTTTTTCAATCACTATGCAAGGACAGTCAACTGCCTGTGACACACTGTGAATTGTGTGGTTGCTGCAGATACCAGGATAAATAAGGCATTGTCTGCCCCTGTGGAAGTCTGCAGTCTAGCAAGGAAAGCAGGCTGGGAAGTAGAGAGCTCACAGTCCAGAGGGCAGAGCTACAGAAAAGGGGTCAGAACTGAAGGACCAGACAGAGGCCAGAAAGCTGGGTGTGGACTTCTGCCCATCTTAGCCTACAGGAGGTACTGGGGATTGACAGGAGCCTGGGAGTCAGTGTAGACCTCCCACTCCTCCCCTTGCCTGGTAATTTCAGAATCTACAGAGCAGCCGTGCTCCAGGTCAGCAGGGTGAGCACAGCCCCTCACGATCTGGAAACCTCCCGATTGTGCCTTCTACCTCCAGATACTGCCAGGATCTTGTTGGTGCTGAGCTCTGGTCACTGGGTTGGTAGCTTAGCTTTTACCTGCAAGACCAATCCCTGCACGAAATCCACTGTATTTCAGCCTAGACACTGATTTCTGTATTTCTGTATGTCTGTGTGGGTTCTGATGGATGGGGGGTGGGAGATCCTGTGGCCGGGGGCGGGGTGGTCTGGGATGCAGACCCCTGAGAGGAATCTTAGACAGCAAGAAGGAATTCACTATGTTGACATGCAGGAAGACTGTGCCCTAAATATGCTTGGAGATGTGACACCCGTGAGTAGGGAATCCAGGACAACGAACAGCCCCAGAAGTGGGGGACACACAACAATGAGAGTCTCATATTTTAGAAAGCTCACTCGAGCAGCTCCATTCAGTTCAGATTAGCAAAGGAGAGAGCAAGGCATGAACATAGACTAGATAAGAGGCCAGAAGTTGCTGAGCTCATGCTGTGTAATGGTTTGATGGCCAGATATGATGAATAGAGAGCACACTCTAGCTACTATTCTATTGTGTCCAAGAAAAGGAATATCTCAACTTTCCTTGCATGTAACAGGTGCTCAATAAATATCCGCTGAGTGAATTAATATCTCAGCATCTTATTTGTGGAACAAAACCTCACTTGTAGGGCCGGCCAAATAGCTCAGCGGATTAAAAGTGCCTGCAAGCAGAAGCAGGGGCCAGGGGTTTGATCTCCGAGCCTGCCGCAGTGTGCATCTGTAATCCCAGTTCTTGGGAGGCTGTAAAGAGGCAGATCACTACAAGTCTGATCTAGTAGTGAGACCCTGAACACCCTGTAGACCCTTCCCTAAAAAAAAATACAAAAAAAAAAAAACCTCACTTGTTCCCTTTCTTACCGACATTTCATTGCCTTAGCAAGCCCCAGGGGGTTCCAAGACAACACTTGACTTATTCCACAGGTTTCTACCACCTTCTGCTTTTGGGACAGTGAGGGGTTCCCACCACAGGCCCACTGGCTTCCCAACCCCTCTCTCTGTTTACTTAATGTCCCACCTGATTAGAGCTACTCAATCAGCAGGTAATTACAAGCACTTATGTCATCAGGCTGAGCTTACTGAGCACTTAGGCACGGCAGCCCTGCAATGACCTGTGCCCTCATGCAGCAGAGATGGACAGATAGGCAAGGGATGTTACAGACTGCAAGGCGGGAAGTGGCTGGACTGGATCAATATCCAGGCTCCAGGGTCTAGAAGCTCAGAATCTGAGCCACTGTGCTGTCCTGCCTAACAGTGTGTTGTAGGCAGCAGGGATACAAAACCACGCAAGACAAAACTGTTGGGGACAAACATGCAAATGCACAGAGTGAATTTTAACACTAAATATTATATAGTAACTCTAGGCAGCAACACAAAAGCTGCCACATCTAGAATGTGACCACTCTAGCATGAAAGGTAGGGTGATGCAGGACCCTGATCATCCCATCCTGGAGTAGTCACAGAGGCTCTGGGAAGGTGGTAGAATACAAACCCTGGCTTTTCTGTTGGTTAAGAAAGCCAGTCAAAACCCAACTCCTGCTTCCCCAGTGCTATGGCTCTAACCCAGGGCCTGGTACGCTAGGCAAAGCACTCCACCACCAAGTTACCCTAACCCCATGCCCCTACTCTGCCTGATGAAGTCCTTTGAAACAATGCAAGACCAATTAGGAGGTCATAAATGGGATAATGAAAATTACAACTGGAGATTAAGGGAACAGAATGATACAAACTGGGCATCTGCTGGACTCTCCATCTGTGGCTTCTGCAGGTAGGACCTGGATGGTGGTCTGCGGGTGGAACCTCTGATCGTCCATAGCCAATCTACTTGGTGTGCACACATTTATAGGTTGAAACAGACTCCTTCCAGGGTGCCAGCTTGTTCTTTGGGTGTGGCCTCCGGACATTCACCCATGATTGCCCAGGGAAGACAGATCCTATTACAACTGAGGGCTGGGGAGATAGCTCAGGGGTATAAGTGCCTGCCTGGCAAGTGCAAGATCTCTAGTTCAGTGTCTAGTACCACAAAAAAAGAAAAAGAAAAAGAAAAAAGAAAAAAGTTCTGGCCTATTGTAGCCAAGCATTGCCCTCTCTCCTCATCCATCAGGGACTGTGAGGTGGGAAGAAACATAGGAGATGTGAATTTGCTCGCTTGGTGGTGACAGCCGTAGTGATGTAGGGTCCCCTGTGAGCTCATACCGGATAACAGCTTGACAGAGTGGAGCCTGGTGCCCACCTTGGACATGAACACTCATGTGCTTTGGTCTTGTGTTGGATACACACTCAGAGACACCCACTTGACAGTTGCTTGGAAGATCTGCAGCCTTAACAGCACTAGTCTGATTTACCCCAATTAAGGTTAAATTTTAACTTCTTGGGACAGAAGCACATGATAGAGGCATAAATGTGAGGATCTTCATTCCAGATGGGATTTGAAGAGGGAAAACAAGCATTTGCACCCACAGGTCCTATAGCGAGACATCCTATTGAGCTAGGATTTTGCAAATATATTGGCAATGTTCCACGAAGATGGTACCATTTTTGTGCCATTAAAAACATGAAAGGATCTCTCCTCCCTGCCTTCACTGGGCCCAACTAATGAAATTTTTTAGGAAATCAGTTCAACAGATGCATATTGTTATTCTGGTTGTATTTCTTTGCTGAAGAATGGACTTATTCCACAGGTTTCTACTACCTTCTGCTTTTGGGACAGTGAGGAGTTCCCACTCCTCACTGTTTAGACTTCTTGCTATCTGTTTAGACTTCATTCTTTATGAGTAGCTACTACTGTGGAAATTTTTGCCATTTTCTACTGGTGCTGCAGCAGTCTCTTACTGATTTTTAAGAATCTTTGGCACAGTAGGAACCTCACAAACTGACTGGCCTTCAGTGTGGCAAGTATTCTCAGTTTGTCATTGTGTCTGAATCTTTACTAGGGCTCTTAGAATGTAATTACAGTATTATTGATATACAGTACAATGCATCTATTTTAAGCATACAACTCACTGGGTTTTGATAAATATGTATGGCCTTGTGACTGTCATAATCAGGAAATAGAACGTTTCTGCCATATTGAAAATTCTCATGTGTCATTTTATACAGATATGATTTTTATAAATTTTGTGGCATTTTCCTACTGGAATCTCATACATATGGAATCATACAAAATATACTTTTTTGTGTGGGGGGGGAACTGGGGATTGAACTCAGGCCCTTGTGCTTGCCAGGCAAGCACTTATTCTACTGAGCCATCTCCCTGCCCCCCAAGATAGACTTTTTAATAAAACATAATTTTTTAATATTTGCCCAATATTGTAGGCTTATTCCTTCTATTGCTGCATAGTATTCTATTGTAGGACTATACCATAATTTTGTTATCCATTTATCTACTGGTGAATATAGAATTTTCTTTCTAATTTTAGTCTGTTGCAAATAAAGCTGATATAAATCTTTCTATGGATGCATGTTTTTACTTTCTTTGGTAAATAATCTGGAAGCAGAATTGCTAGGTCTATAAATGTTTATCAGGCTCTGGAAAGCTCTTAAAAGAAACCATCATTTTACAGTCCCCAAGCTAGGCAGGGTGCATCCCTGCAGTCCCAGTGCTCGGGAGGCTGAGGCAAGAGGATTGCTGCAAGTCCAAGGCCAGCCTGGACACACAGTGAGGCCCTACCTCAAAAAACAATTTTATACTCCCTTACTGATGTTTCAGTTACTCCAAATCCATACCAACATTTAGAACATTTGGTAATGTAATCTGTTTAATTGAGCCACACTAGTATATGTTTATATGTTTTTGATAACTTTTTTCTTTTTGGTACTGGGAGTCGAACTCAGTCTCCCACTTGGCAGGCAGGGGCTGTTCTGCTGACCTTCATCTACAACCCTGTTTTTGATACCTTGTAGTTTTAATTTCTTTTCCTTAATGACTAAGGTGGTAAGCATCTTTTAATATACTTATTTTGTAGCTATTTTCTTAAATATCTTTTTAGTATTTTATTCATTTTCATTGGATTGTTTTCTTTTTAATTTTATTTATTGTTTTTTGAAACAGTCTCAGCATGTAGCTCACGCTGATCTTGAACTTGCAGCGATCTTCCTGCCTCAGCCTCCTGAGTGCTCAGGTTACAGGCATGTGCCATGACACTTGACTGGATTGTCTTCTTATTATTGAGTTGTAAGTGATTTTTTTTTAATCTGAGGAAAATGTGATAATATATGTAGATAATTTTAACTCCAAATAAACTCTGTTGGAATTGAATTTAGCATGGTTCTATGATATAAGATCAATGTATAAGGATCAATTTATTTCTATATAGAAACAATAAAAAAATCAGACTATGGAAATTTTACAATTACCACTAGTGATGTTATCAAACACTTAAATTACTTAGGAATAAGGTTAAAATACATCCAAGTGTACACATGAAACAAACTACAAAACTGCTGAGAGAAATTAAAAGATTTATATGGACAGCAGAATACATCATGTTTATGCTAGATTTACTATTGGAAAGATATAAAAATTAAAATTAAAAAAGCTATTGGAAAGATACAATTTCCCCCAAATCTGTAGATTTATTCAAGCCTAATCAATAATCTGGATATTTTGTTGAAATTGATGGATTCCCTACAAAAATTCATATTGAAATATAAATCACACAAAAATCTTCAAAAATTTTTGAAGAAGGTGACAGGTGGGCAATTTATGTTGACTGAAAGATTCAGAATAAGGCTATAGTAATCAAGACAACATGATATTGGTGAAAAAAATGGAAATTGATTTATGGAACAAAAACTAGAAAGTAGAGAATAGACCTGCGCTTATGTGAAACACTGATTTTTTGCCAACATACCAAGATAATTTGATGAGGAAAAAGTCTTTATGACAAATAGTGCCAGACAACTGGGGTATCTTCATGAAAGAAAATGTTCCACAACCTTGTTCACACCACTGACACAGATTAACTTACTTAGACATAAAACTAGGACTTCAAAGTTGTGGAGGAAAACTGTTATGGTCTAGATTGAGAGTGTCCCCCAAAAGCTTCATGTTTTTGGAAGGTAAGCAGATCACGTGTGCATGGTGCCGCACATGCCGAAAGTGCTGTTGGGAAGCGGTAGCTGGAAGCGCGGCTGGAAGTGCGCCTCTCGCGGGCTCCTTCCTTCTCTCTCTGCTTCCTGGCCGCCCTGACAGGAGCAGGTTCCCTTCTGCTCCTTCTGTTCCTACCTTGAAGCTGCCCATCATGGACTGTAACTGTGGCTTCATGTAAACCTCTCCTATTTAAAGTTGCCTGTATCAGGTATTATGTTTTAGTGACAAAGAAAATGACTAAAATAAAAACAGAAAATTCCCTGTGACCTTGGAGTTAAAGCTCTCTCAGAGCACAAACCTTTCTAAACAAAACTGATAAGCTGGGTTTCATCAAAATTTTCTGCTTTCACCATAACTAGGAAAATGATGAAGCAAGTTGTAGACTGGGAGAAGGATTAAAATACACTTCTTTGACAATGGACTTGTACTGTAGACGTTTTTGATACATGAAAGTTTAAAATTTTATAAGAAAATATGTGTCAATTTTTTCTTTATGACTTATGCCTTTGTTACTATTCATAAAAAGATCCATTAACCCTAACTTTATGCAAATGTTCATTTATAATTTTCTGGCCTTTATATAATTTTAAGATTATAATCTAAAAATAAAATTAAATCTAAAATGAAAACATTACATTTTTAAATCTTGTTAAATTAACTTTTAAAAATATTATAAATTTATCACAATTAAAAGTGCCATTTTTATGGAATATTAACTAATTTCAGAAGCTTAGGTTTGCTCTGGGCTTTTTATTCTCATTCTCAGTCATGGAACAGCTGGACTGTATTGTTAGTATTTTTTTAATGTGTTGTGTACCCTGTGAGTGCTGACATTTCTCTCTCTCTCTCCTCCCAACTTTCCCCCTCTCTACCAACCCCTCTATCTTTTCCCTTCTTTCTCTCACCTCCAAGGATATTTTGAATTCTAATTGTTCTGCATGCTAACCATTTTTTTCTACTAGAGCCCCTTGATGCTATGTTTGGATTCAGTGAGAATATTCTTCATTTTAATATTTTAGTCATGTTTACTTAATGAGAGAAGGAAGAAATAATGATATTAAAGCTAATGACAACCTAGGCCATTGCTACCTACAATCAGTGATCCTGAATCCAAAACATAGGGCTCTAATTTGTAAGTTGCCTTTCCTAGGGTATGAGTCTGTTAGGTGAACCCACAGAACTATTAACCATTCACAGTTGTTCTCAGTAGCAGCTGACTTATTTGCACAAAGAATTGGTTTTCCAATTTGCTTCAACTAGATATAAGGACTAAATGTACTTGCATTTGAATAAAGAAGACAGTTTATTTTATTTATTTACTTACTTTGTATTTTAGGGAAGGGTCTACAGGGTGTTCAGGGTCTCACCACTAGATCGGATGCATAGTGATCTGCCTGTTTACAGCCTTCCAAGTGCTAGGATTACAGGTGTTCACCACCACACCCAGTCTCAATTGCTGTCTCAGCACACCCCAGGGGCAGGGCCAGCACTACAGGCCTGGGGATTGAACCTCCAGCCCCTGCACATTTTTGCAGGTGCTTTAATCCACTGAGCTACTTGGCCAACCCTCCAAATCTTGTATTTATTTGGTACAGGGTCTCACTATGCAGCTCAGATTCATAGTGATCCTCCTGTCTCAGTCTCTCTAGTGCTGGTATTACAGGTGTGTGCCACCACGCCCAGTTTCAGTGGCTGGCGTGATGGCACAGCATGCCATACCAGGGATCAAACCCAGGTCCTTGCATTTGCCAGGCAGGCACTTAGACCACTGAGCTATTGCTCGAGCTCCAAAGGAAACAGTTTAAAAGAGCATTACTCTACTCATAGGAAAGTTACATTAAGATGATTTCTATCTTACTTTTCAAAGTAAGGTTTGCCATTGATTTTACCCCTGAGCCAAGCACATAATAAGACAGCCAGAGAAAGAACAACAGAGTCCCTTTTGCCTTCAATTTTGTGGCAATTTGGAATGAGCGAAATAGAATTGTGTGGGCCAGAGGGGACCCGGCGACTCGAGAGAAGTGATCAGAGGTGTGGTCCGCAGAGCATTGCTCACCGTCTTGGCACACAGTCACTCTACGCATTTCCTTGTTTCTGGGGGGGTCTTCGTTGCACTTCATTTCATGGTGGGTTTATGGTTTATGTCTAGTTGTTCCCGCAAAGCCTCATGCAGTCATGGGGCAGCTTCTGGAGTTTGTGACTGATTCTTGATCCAGTGCTGGGATTGCAGGTGTGAGTTCTATGCTCTGGCTCTGGGGTGGGTAATCTGCAGTACTATGTAAGGAGGGGAGAGAGGCTAGCTAGCTCCTGGAGGTGCTGGAGCTGCTGCTTCTCCCCTTTGCTCTTTGCTTTTTGCCTCATGATGGACGACTGCTCTGTGCTGTGGGCCACTCTGCTTTGGAGCCAGCAGAGCATGAACTGAAATCCCCACACATTGTGAGCTAAATAAATCTTTCCTTCTTTTATTTTGGGTGGCAGGTATTTGTCCCAGCAATGAGAAAAGAGTAACTAAGACAATAGGAGTCTTATACAGGGTGCTCAGGTGACTCACTGGAAGTAATAGACAAAGTTCACTTTGCAAAACTTGTCAAGCCTTAAAAATTTAGGGTGATGTTATTGAGCTTCTGAAGGTAGTATAGGGAAGACTAAAAAAAAAATATCTACCTATTGACAACTTGGTAGTGGGACTTTGTAAAAACAACAACTTAATTTCCTTCCCCTCAAACAACCACTATGTGAAGTTTGAATCAAAGCTTTCCAGTCATAGTTTATAAAAGAAAAACTCCGATTACAAGGATATAATGAGTTCTCCCCAGTTCTTTGTGCCAGGCCCCAGGACTGGCTGAACAGCTGGTTTGTGAAAGCTGACCACACTGTCTCTCTGGTGTTTGCTCATTGGTCAGCAAATTCCTAAGTCTTAAGGTCTTCCAGTCTTTTAGTGAGAGACTAATAAACTCTCATAAAATTATTTAGGAGTCTATTGTATGTGGAGTCACACTTTTACAAACTTCATGTTCTTTCCAAGCAGAGCTTCTGCACGATTTCCAGATTTCCCCATGGATCAAATTGGTGTAGGCTTGTGGTCCGGAGGCCTTGCCTTCATCATACTTTGGTGTCCTCTGGTAAGGACATGGAAGGTCAATCTCTAATTTCACTTTCTAGTAAATAGGTATACCTGGCCAGAGTCAAACTCTAAATAGCCCCATGCTGTGGAATCCATGGCAAGGTAGCTGTAGAGGAGGAGGAGGAAGAGGAAGAGGAGGAAAAGCATGGTGTCTAGGTTCACTTGGATGACTTCTGTCCCTGGCATGGCATACCTGCTACCTGAGAACCTAATCCCTACTCTCTTATGTACTAGCCAAATGGGCAATGGTAAATAATGTAACTTCTGAATTCGTTTTGGCTACTTTGTTCATAACAAGGTTAGTTTATAACAGAATATTCTACAAATTATATGTAAAAATATGATAGAGCTTTTTAAAGTACAAAACATTGTGAATTGTTTGAGGGATGAGAACTTTTGACCTACTCACTCTTAGAAAAGAAAAAAGGTCAATTGTTTGGAAAACCAGAGTTCAAAACTAGCTTACTTCTTATTCCGCCCTTTGCCCAACTCACACTGTGTGTGTGCTAATGACCTGTGGACCTGTCATGTGGAGAATGACTCCTTGCTCAGTGCTTAAGATCCAGATGTGATGAGAGAATATCAACAGTGACCGCTTGTCTGCAGCCCCTGTGTGCTCTGATTGGTCCATCTCATCCCCTCCTGCAGGCTTTTAGATTTCCCAGGCTTGTACTGGTACTAACTGGATTCCCTGGAGGAAGGTACATTGGCTTTGTGGAAGTGGTCTGAGGGGAGAGGGAGGGACACAGATATCTCTGCAGCTGGGAAGAGCTACAGCAAGAGGGAGTTGAGGGTGTCAGAAATTAGTTTGAAAGATGGCCTGGGAAAGGAGCAGGTAGGGATTTTGGAGGTCTGCATATTTTCTCACACATTTGTGAACTTAAATAGCCTGCTGAGGTCATCATAGTGCTATGCTGATAAATGCCAAATAGCTGACATTTTAGGATAAGGGGCAGTGAATGGCACCTGGGTTGGTAGCATTTGCCAAATCCTCTGGTATAAATACTTGAGCTGTGACCGAGGAGTATTCCCACCATGCAGATCTAATAGACCTAAGTAACTTCTAGTACACTGATAAGAGGAAGTAAAGTGAAATAATTAGGGTGTGATCAGGTTTAGGTATTGATTATTTTTATTAATGTACTTTATTATATTGAATCATATATTTTAAGATAATTGTATTTATTAATTTAATATGATTTAATAATGGTAGTGATTGGAGAACATCTTGAAAAATTCTTGAAATTATGACTCTTAGTTCTCATGAGCCAGTAGGAACTGACTTCAGCCACTGTCTCCTAAGGAAAGGACAAAATGCTGAGCGGGTGACTGGGACAGGCAACCTCTGCAGAGTAGAAGGCAACTGCTTCCTCTTTTGTCCCCTCCTGGGTAAGAGAACAACCCTGAAATGGGTCTGACATGACCAACAGGACTACTTTAATGAATAACATCAAATAACAAAGCCAAAACCCTTCACCCTGATGATGTAAAATTTCCATCTCACTTCGGGGGTTCAACTTATCCATCTAGAGGATAGCAGGCATGGGGGAAACTTTGATGGGAAGGATAACTTCTGGATTTTCACTTCTAAGATGAGAGCTTAGAAGAAATGAAAATAAACAGGCCATTTTCAGAAGGTTCCAGAAGCCAGCTGTGGCATTTGGATGCTAGATGCTTAGGTTGGGGAAAGGAACAGGAAAAATGATGGTGGAAACTGACTCCCTGCACTTCACAGACCAGGACTGGCACAGTTCTTCAGGACAGTGTTCTCCCAAGAGATTCTTTTGGTAAAGAAAAAAAGTTTTCTTGTGGTCACAGAAACACATAAGAGACAATAGGTCTCTGAGAATTCAGGCCACAGTGTCATCCTTGGCATCATAATGGGATGCAGAATGAGAAGGACCAGAGACCCAGGTGCCACTAAATCCCATCCTGCTGAGAAGAGCAGGGAGAGGAAAATGATCCAGTGCCATTTCAGTCCATTATCTGTTCAATCTACTTCTTGAGAGGGAGTAGGGTTAGAAATCTAATTCTAAAAATGACACTGAGAAATACACGGACTCGGATAAACACACCTCTGTGAATCCAGGTCAGGGTCTTCACATGTGTGCAAGTGTGTGTGTGTGTCACAGGGCAGAGAACAAATGCTACCTAACGTGTATGTGCAACAGTAACTTTCTTCCCCATCTATGTTTCTTTTCTAGGTAGCAAATGCAGCTCTGGAGTAGGGAAAGAGTCACACTGCTGAGGACTTAGTAGGTTAGGATCCAGACAGCACCTCCTATTGATTTGTTCATGCAATTTCTGTAAATTTCTAAGACAGTTTTATTGCAGAGGGGACAAGTTCAATCCCAAAGTCAAGCAGTTAGAAAGACAGGAACATGTATTTTCAATTTATCTACTGGACCGAATGCCAGTCTCTTTTCCCCATACCATGCTTCTTTTCAGCACCTGCTTCTCTGATGAGAACAGAGCTGGCCAGGAGATGGGGTGTCCCTATCCCAGTATACCAGAGCTTGCAAACACCTGCTGAATGTGGTGATTTCAAAGCAAAGATCTGGCACTGAAACACTGGACTCATGAGGTGTGCGTTGGGAAGACAGCGGCTTCTCTAGGCCTGGTGGGACACAACAGTGATGCTGCACGAGATGACGTCAGGCGGAGCTCCCGGTAGGTGTGTGCATAGTTACAGTTCATGTGTGGGTATGGACTGCTTGTCAGCACATCAACATTCCTTAGTACACTTCAGATGAAGATGCCCTTTGGTGACAAAGAGGTGTTGAGTTGTGTGCCAGACCATGTGTCTTCTTAACTTTGAGGCCCAAAGGTGCTCACCACTTTGAGGAAAAAGGAAGCGCCCTGTTTACAGAGAGGCCCTACAGGGAGTACTCATGCTCCAGTTACTCACCATGCATTCATATTCCAGAGCATCTCCAAAACCTGAAGCACAACTCTGGCTGACTCACAGCACAGGTCATTGAAGTTGGGGAAGCAGGGGAGATGTCCTCACCTGTCCCTCTGCTGTCTACAGTTGTATTCCCAGGAAGCTTGGTAGAGAATGAGGCCGCTGCCCTAAAAAGGGGTGGTAGAATGGGAGGACATAGTTGGGGGACAGTGAGGGGCAGAGGAGAAGCAACTGGTGTTTGTGCGGAAGTCACTTCCAGCCCAGAAAGCAACAGCCCAGGGGGTGAGGCCACCCTGGGACTGTGAGAGAGAAGCCTGGCCCCGTGAGAGAGAAGCCTGGTCCCATGGGACTTGCCTCGCCTGTTTGCACTAGTGGCTTCCACCACCCAGCCCAGTAAATGGAAATGAGTATTTTCTGATGAGGAAGTGAAGTGGAATGTGAGAATCCTTGCTGCTGACGTCAATCTTGCCTTTCATTTTATTTATACCCATGACATTGTGACACAGGATCTAATTTTCCATTGTGTTTTTTCTCTGTTAGGAACCAAGTGAGGACAAGTGAATTTGTGCCTGAGCCTGGAGAAAACGTATTTTAAATTTGAAGCCAGGGATTGAATAGCATTTTGTGTCCAGCTCCATCTCCCATTCCCCCTTCTCTTGACCAGCTGAACACCATGGGAAGGCAAGGAACCACACTTCTGCAGGGCTCGGCTGCCCAAGAAGTCAGGCCATAAGCATGCCATTGCCTACTCCTCATCACAGGGCTCCTCCCTGGCATGGGTGCCAGAGTGAGGCCAGGAGCAGCAAGGCCATACAGCTGCCTTGGCTCCAAGCCCAGCTGTTGTCCAGGCCTGGAGCAGGAACTGGTCGAGGAGTGGGATTCCAGCTCTGGACCCAGGATGGCTTATGCAGTGGCCACCCTGCCTCCTGGCCTTGGGGACCCAGCTGCTCTGCCCCTCCGAGGCAGGACAGACTCGGGGACAGGAGATGGCAGGAACACATAGAAGATGCAGAGGCGGGGGCAAGCTGTGTCCCACATGCACAACTAGCCTTTGCAGGTGGGGAAATGGGCACATGTGTCCTACCAGCGGTCGGAGAGAGCTCTCCCCAATCCTTGCTCTGCTGCCAGGCTCAGGGCTCAGCCCCTCACCAACCTCTCTCTGCTATTTCCAGTGGTGAGGTCTCTACAGCGTGTCTCTCTCCCCACCCTGAAAGGAAAGCTCTGCCTAGTGCCCCAAAGACTTGCCCAGCGGGTCCTTGGTCACCTGCTTTGTGGCAATGTCTTTTTGGCTCTGACCCCAGAGAAATTGGACTTCCTTGTCCTCTAATCCAAAGACATTTATTACTCAGGGTTCTGATGCAGAGATCCGATAAGGGAGGCCTCTGGGCCTTCCACTGAGTGAACCAATAAGATATGAGGTTTTGAAGAACTCGAGAAGCATAGGACAGCCACACCCTGAGGAGTGGCATGGTGCCAGTGCTGGTCACCTGAAATCTTCTAGGATAGTTAGAAATGTGTGTCAGTGAGTCTTCACTGCATTAACCCTGTCTTGTCTTTGTGCTCATGTGTATTTGGAAACAAAAAAATTATATTGAATCTATTGTAGCTTATACTTGGTTCTGAGTTGCCATCTAACTCCCTGTCTCTCTTCTTTTCTTCTTTCCTTTCTTTCCTTTCTTTCCTTTCTGTCCTTTCTTTCCTTTCTTTCTTTCTTTCTTTCTTTCTTTCTTTCTTTCTTTCTTTCTTTCTTTCTTTCTTTCTTTTTTCTTATGTATTTGATACAGTCTCACTATGCCGCTCAGACTTGTAGTAATCCTCCTATTTTCAGCCTCCCCAGTGCTGTAATTGCAGGCATGCATCACATGTCCAGTCTCCATGGCTGGCTCAGGGGCCCAGGAGTGGGGCCAGCATGGCAAGTGGTGCCAGAGATCAAACCCTAGTCCCTGCACTTTCTCTGTATCCTTTCTCTGGAAACCAAGGTAAAGTGGCACAGAATGGGCTATGGTCTGGAAATAAGCGGTGGTGTCACCTTTGAAGCTGCCTTGCTTGGCCCGCAGCCCTGCTGACCTGCTATCCTCATGAAACAGCTCAGGGTGAGGACTTTGAAACCCCACAGCACACCAGGGACACGATGCAGCCTGGGAGGCGGGGCTGAGAGGGGTGAAGTTAGGACCATCAAAGTGACTGCAAGCTTGTTTTTGAGTCCCACAGACGGTCTGGCTCTATGGGCCTGAGTGGGCCTAAGAACTCACTCTTCTAGCATGTTCCAGGCAGATGCTGAGGGCACCAGCTTGGAGTCCACACTTTGAGGACCACTGGCCTAGCAAACCAGTAGGATTCAGTCGGGTGGAGAGAAAGAGAGGTCAGAGTAGCCAAGGGAGCAGCAAGGGCAGACAGGCAGAATGAGTTTGGTGGCTTGGGGAAAAGATGGGAAGGGCAGCAAGTCTGAAAGACTATGGCTGGGCAGTGTGGTCAGAGGGAGACCAGCTCCCTGAAGCTTACTGCACTGCACCACTGCCAGTGATGGCATCCCCTGTGAAGTTCTTTGATGACAAGGACATCCACAGCAAGGCAGATGACCAAAGGGGAGATGGACAGACGGTTGTGCCCTGAGGGAGTGCTCAAGCCATGCAAGTTTTTCCTCTCCTTCCTTTGCATTACTTGGCCCTGATCATGGTCCTTATTTTGGCTCTAAGATGACATGTGCTGTTCTTGAAGGCATGGTGAGGTGCTATCCTACACCTGTGAGCAAAAGGAGTTCATGTGGAGGGGATTCGGGATACCCCACTGGGGTTCAGTCATGTATCTATATATAAGCAGTTAGGTTTCCATTTCCTAAAAGCAGTGGTGTGTGTGTGTGTGTGTGTGTGTGTGTGTTGTTGTTGTTGTTGTTGTCCTCCATCACACTCAATTCATAAATGTCATAAGATATTTTAGCATGATAGACTTTTATTGGCATGTGTTTGCAGTACAAAATGTTTACATTCCTTGTGTGGAGCTGGTCCATGCACATGACACAACTTAATTCTGTTTCATCATCCTCTCTCCTCCTCCTCTCCCCCTTATCTCTTGGCCCCCCTTCTTCTGAGAAAGATCTGTCTCCTCACTTCCTACTATCAGTCCATTATTTTGTTCTTTATTTTGGGTTTCTCATATAAGAGAAGCCATGCAGCACTTAAGCTTGTGTGTCTCATTTATCTCACATTAGGATCTTGAGACACAGGGAAGATTGTGGCAGTGCAGCTGGCCTTGAGTTGATTCCACTCGGATCACATGTACTGAGTGTCACTCAGTACTAGGTGTTGTGCTAGGTGCCAGGGAGGCTGAGGTGAAGGAGCTGGCTCTCCGCTTACAGGGAGATGGTCCTACCAATGGCTACTGAGTAGTGGGGTGAAAACCACCCCCAGCATCTGCACAAAGCGCATCTGAAACTCAGAATGGAGGCAGCTCTCCCTGGGGAGTCAGAGAAGGTGGCAGCAGCAGAAGTCAAGTTTGGAAAGGAAACTTCAGGAGGATGAACAGAACTAGAGAATAAGTGAACAAATCTCCTTTAAGAATTTTCTTGTTATTGTTTTAAGCTCCGACCTAAATCATCATTATAAGCTTCTAGAAGATACATGGCCACATGGTGTAGAATTTGATTTAAAATATTACATAAACCATTATATATAGAAACACATATGGAAACAATCTGAAAATATTTCTCCTCAAATATAGTGCCATTTGCTTTTGTGAATTTCTATTTCTGGATGAATATGTGGAATATGGCTTGGTCTTCTGAGACTTAGAAGAAATTACATCACCCTTTAAAGAGAAAATAAGTTTGGTTGTTACTTTGTCCATTCATTTGTTTTTACCAGTTAGTCAACAAATATTTAGTTAGAAATTTACACTTTTGAAATTCCAAAATAGGTCAGAGACACAGGAATAAGACTTTTCCTTCTTCCTCAGCTCCTTGAAAACACAGGAGTAAAGAAAATACCTGAACAAAAATAATTCTGACATGAGTGGGTACTAAGCAGTATGAGTAGCTACAAAGCTCTCCAAGGACCTGGGGGGAAATGAGCTGCTTTGGGCCTGGGTTAGCCTAGGGGAAGACACAGCAAGGCAGGCATTCCCACCCAGGAAACCTGCACATGCTCTTGGAGGGGAACCTGAGGCTTCTTAGAAATAACATTTTGTCCTGTTTGGAAATATGATGGTGGGAAACAGCAGGGCTGGGTAAGTGCCCGCCTCACAGTAGTCCTCCAAATATTTCTGAAAGCCACAGTAAGTTTTCCTGGAGGTGGAAAGACCAGGTTTTGGATTGTTGTCTATGCAGGATGGCTGGATGAATACTGATTTACGTAGGTGTGGACAAGGTTAGTTTCTAGGTGCAACTCCCAAGGGCTAAGGAGGGCAGGAACCTGTACCTGCACTTAGCAGTTAGTAAAAGGGAAGGGGAAGAAGCCAGGAAGGCCCTTGGGGCTGCTATAGAGAACACAGCTACTTCTGTGCTGCCAGGCCTGGTGTGGCGGTTCCAGTTGTTTCAACTGATCTTGATTGGACCTCATGACTGGCAGCCAGAGGGCAAGTGCTCAGGTCAGCTTCCTGGAGGACAGAATGTGGGCAAAGCTGGAGAGCTGACCTAGAGAGACAACTGAATGCAACATCTTCAATCCCAGCACAGCTCTTTCCACTGTTAGTATTCTTGATTCTAAAGCAACCCAAGCCATAGTGAGTCTTCTCATGAGAAATATATTCAAAACACCCATGTTATTCTTAGAGATTTACAAAAATAAGAACTGCAGTGAACCAAATGGATGGTTTGATGCGTGGATGGATGGTAAAGGAGTCTCACTCAGAGAATTCACCAAATAGTAACTAACCCAGGTTGACTGCAAGCTTGGTAAACACATGGGCCAGGGCAGGTTAATCACTGCAGAATCCTCAGTGCTCAAACCTCCAACAAACATTTGTCTGAACAACTCTGTTAATGAAACACAAAGAACACCAAGCAAAATCCCACCTAACTAGAATGCTTAGGACTAGGGAATTTGGTGTTGGGATCAGAAGTTAAGGGTCTTGGACCTAAGAGAAGCCATGGAGCCAGTGTTTGCTTTTCTACTTCTTGTAATTTTCAGACCAAAGCTTCCAAGCCTTCCAAGGCAATACTTGGTTGTGGAGTGATAAAGGATTGTCCTTCTTTCAGACTTTTCTAGCCAGTAGAAAGAACAGCATTATAATTCCTGCTTCCCAACATCAAGCATTTCGCTCATTTGTTCAGTCTGTGAAGAGGCACTGGGTGCTTGTTTTGTGTCTGGGAATGCAAATGTTAGATGCATGGAGCCCTAGCTCAGAAGGCATTTGTAGGCCCAGAGATAAGACAATAACAACTGCTATCCTAGTGCTGGCTATGGTACAAGCAAGCCACTGTGGCGCCATGATGGGGCATTTCATGGATGCTACAGGTATAAGAAGAGGGAAGTTGAGTACTGCGGGATTTTCCCCTTGTTTTTTCTCCTGCATCCATTTCACCACCACCCACCTCTCCACCGCTACTTCCCAACAAAGATTCCAGTAAGACTGCAGTGCAAATTTCTGGCTCACACTTTGATTTGGCCACGTTTATACCAAAATGTCATAAGCTAACAAATGAAAGTGTGTGGGGGGCCACTTCCATTAATCAATCAGTAAACATGTGTAGAGGATACACTCCTTCCCATTGTATTAGTCTGTTTTCTATTCCTATGATGAAATTCCTGAGGCTGGATCACTTATGAAGAAAAGAGGTTTATTCAACTTACAGTTTCAGAGGCTGAAAGTTTAAGCATCATAGTGTTGGCTCTGGCGAGGTCTTCATGGCAGGCACCATCATGAGGGAATGCATATGCTAGCGAGAGATTACTTGACAAGATGGGAAATGAAAGACATGGGTAGTGTCCATACCTGTTGCTTTATAAGAACCATCTCTCAGGAACTCCTAGGGTCCCACTAGAAGTACATCAGTTCTAGCTGAGGTCCATGCTCATAGAAGCCTAACCAACAACTCCTATTACCCCAATTTGTAGTGATCCTACCTAGCAGGGGACCAAGCTTAAAACACACAGACCCTTGAGGTGCAGGGACACTCAACCCTATCCATAACACAGCTTTATTCTTGCAGAGGAGAGGGGCAAGAGGTCAGGAGTGTACAGAGTGGATGTCTGCATTGGAAAGAGCAAAGAAACAGGCACAGGAAGGAAGATAGGGGACCCTGTAGCCAACGCATGCTAGCTGCACAATGTTGAGGGGATGTATATTTAGCTCTAATACTTGGAAAACTGGTGGAAAGTATTCAGGGACTTTTGTTGCTGGTTGGTTGGTTTGCTTCTCAGTCTCCAGCAACTGAAGGCAGGGCACACGGCATCAGAGCTGTGCTACTGCCCTGTACCACTCACGCGGCCACTTTTGATCTCATGTACGGAGGTAGCTGGCTGCGTTCATCACAATTTGTTGGCAAATTTGTTTCAAACTTGCTTCCTTCTCAGAGCAGTTTATTAATGGGAATAATGGTGTATTTGAGGATTATGACTAGCAGTTTGGCAAAGAAGAGTAGGAGGGGGAAATAAAAAGAAGTGGGGTGTAGGTCAAGCTCTAAGAGGTGAAAGTGTCTTAATCTGTGCGTATTCCTTCTTTGGAAAAAAAGAAAAAGAAAAAAGAAAAGCCTGCTGTGGAGTTGTGAGAATTTTATGAAAATGTAGCTAAATTCTTAGCTAAATCTGGGAAATACAAATGGCTCTCTTCCACTTAATCTTCTAAAGGCAGAGAAACCCTTCCAGCTCAGAAAGTGTTGCTTCATTAAGTGTCTGCATGGTGGAGTGCGTTGCATTTTCTGTCACTGCTGAACTTTCTTTACTGTTCCCACACTCAGTCCATGGCCTGAGAGCTGCTTCTCTTCCTTCTGCAGCTGTTCACTTCCCCCTGGTCCCATCCTCTTTCTTGTTTACCCTGGAAAGTTGGTTGTCTTTCTTTTTTACCTAGCAATGAGGATTCAACTCAGGGGACACTCTACCACTGAAAGTACGTCCCCAGCTCCTTTTTATGTTGATTCAGACTCTCAGTAAGTTGCCCAGAGTAGCCTCAAACTTGCTGTCTGTAGCGGATGTCTAACTGGTGGGCAACTTGTTACACTCAGCTGAATTGACTAACATGGTGCTGGGTTTTGGAAACCCACCTGAGGGCTGCTGCAGCAGTGCAAGAGGCAGATCTGAAAAGCTGTTGGGAAGCTGTTATGGATGCTGTTTGGAGAAGCTGTTGGAGCTGTTGGCTCACCTGGGCTGTTCTGCTGGGTGACCTTGTCACGCTGGCTTTCCTGATGAACTTGGCTGTTCTTGTCAGAGAAGGAGCTGAGGACCTTTGTTGTCACTGAGAATGGTTACAGTTTATGTTGGTCCTCATCTTGAGCATTGCTTTCTGGCTCCAGAGGGGAAGATGGTGCCCTGCTCAACCTCGCCACACTGACGCTTGTCACACTGGCTTTCCTGGTGGGAACTCAGCTTTCCTCATCGCTGCAGGAGCTTGAGACATCACAATTGCTGAGGATGGCTGTGTTCCTAGCTCCAGTTCAGAGCTCTCAGCCTGCTAACATAGATCCTGCTGGCATACACTTTCTACCTTCTGCTACTGACCTTTGGGTCTTTCCAGCACAGATGCATGAAACAAGACTGCATGAGACTTTGTTCTGGGCTCTAGGCTCCAGGGGGACTTGTGGGAGGTATTGTTATGGGTTCTAGGTTTTCAGCTGTACTCATGCTGAAAATAATATCCATCATGCTGGATATTAGGATCTAGGCCCTCAGCTGGATTCTTTGATCTTTAGTGTGTGGATGGATTTTCTGTACTCTTTGAGTATGATTCTTTGGTGATTCATTATAATATAATATTATAAAATGCATCCTGTTTTGCATTGTTTCCCTTGCAAAACCCCAAAACATGACAATATCCTCCTGCCTTAGTCTTGCAAACTGCTGGGATTTTAGGCCTGTACCAGGGCACCTGGCTGGTAGTCATTTTTAAGTCTTGATCTTTAGGTCTCCTGCTCGGAGGTTCCTGTGTCCTCTATGTGAATGCTGCCTGAATCTTTAGCTCTAGCTCAAACTGCTCCTTCTACTGCAGGCCTTGTTTCTCTTACCCGCTGGACATCTTTCCAGGTGAAATGTGAGCACTTAGAGCAACTGTGCTCAGAACTTCTCCTCAGAGCTTGCTCCTACACAGCCTTCCTCTGTCTTTGTGGGAGGCACCAGCTTCCCAGAGTCAGCCACACACAGCCTATGGGTGCCCATATCTTTTTCTTCTCCTCTTCCCTTCTTCCCCATCCCTAAAGCTATTATTCTGGCCAGCACTTTCTGGATGATTAGTAGTGCTATCTGCCCCCATCAAACTTTCTGAGCTTCCCTCCATAGGTTAGCAGTTTTGGTGCACAGATGCCTTCCCTTCTCACATACACCCTTTTAGGAGCTTCCCATTTTCAGCTCTTCCCCGGAGGAGGGGAGCAGGGAGTCAATCAGATCATTGCATTTCTCCTGTTGACTCCAGTGATTCTTGAGGACATGGATCCAGGTTGAGAAATATCTGTAGGAGAACTGTGTAGAAGGCGTGTGGGTTTTTCTTGGAATATCTTGGGTTGATTCTATGAGATTTCAATGCGGTTTGAAAACTGAGCCTAGGATCCTGGGTCTCTTCACAAATCTAGAGTGAGGAGGCTAGATATGGCACCGAGTAGCCTCCTGGAGTCTGTTATGTAGTGCATAGTTCTTTGGCTGGAGATCTTAATGAGGCGATGATGCTGAGCCTGCCCAAATTACAGGGGGTAAGAGTTAAAAAGGTGCATTGTCATGATAGATCATGGCAAGTGAACCATGGACTCCATTTCTCCAGAAACGTCCAGCACCAATGGCATTGGGTGGCATGGGTCTTCCATGCTGCAGCAATCACCACTTTGTCGGTACCATCAGCATCCCAATCTTGGAGGGAGAATGGCCCAGATGGGAGAACCTAAATGGTACACCTCAATGTTTTAACCTTCTTAGTGAATGGGATTTGCATTATCAGTAGATGACCACTGCTCATGAATCCCACATGAGGGGCACTTCTCTACTGCCTACGTGAAAAACACTGTCTTGTTCTCTGGCATCCCTGCTGTTGAACTGCAGACCAGAAATAGGAAGATGCCACCACACATCCTGAGTAAGCCAGCCAGAAAGAGCCAGTCAGAAGCCTCCTTGCTCCTGCTCATTTTCCAAACAGCTGGGCATGCAGGGCCATTTGCAAAACAGGAAAGGTCCATTTCCTTTTGCTGTGCATTTCTGTCCATTTCCTTTTCCCCCAGCAATGATTGTTCTCCATAAGTAAGAAAGGAAAAGCAAAAAAAAATATCTGATGAAATAGTCTTATGTAGGGTTTTTTTTTTTGAGATATAGTCGCTCTGTAGATTAGGCAGGCCTTGATATGTAACTCAGGCTGGCCTCATACTCATGACAATTTTCCTGCCTCAGCCTCCTGAGTACACTGGGTTCACAGGCATGTGCTACCATACCTGGGTCTTATGTAGGTTCTACTGGCAAAAAATTTACTATAAATAGAAACAATATTTAGGATGAAACAATGCTAAACCAATGAAAAAAACTCACATTAAGGGTATTTCAAGTCCAAGGAAGATAGTTATGGGCATGAGCAGAGAGAAATGGACTCTTTGGGGCATCTAAGGCAAATTCACCATATTGTCTATGACTCAGGCACCTAGCCTGGTCCAGTAGGAGATGCACAGGGGCCAGGGGGCTCTGTTCACTCCTGGCAGTTGGGGTGCAAAGGAAAGGACAAAAGTAGTGACATTCTGGTGGGAAGAGTGGCTGGTTGGTGTGGAGAGAAAGAGGGAAGGAAAGCCAGGAGACTGTGGTGTGAATTTGGAGTAATAGCTTTAGGCCTTCACTTCCAGTCACCACTGGGGAACACAGGAGTGGAGCTTCATGATGCAGTATCAGACACTTCCACCCTTGCCCCAGCCCGATTGCAAACTTAGGCCTTTTTTTCACCCCTTGTTTCCTTTTTACTCTCTTTTTTTTAATTAAAAAATCTTTTATTTATGTATGTATTTATTTGGCACAGGATCTTACTATGCAGGCTCATACCAGGTGGCTGCAGGTAGTGATCCTCCTGTTTTCAGCTTCTCCATCATTGGGATTGCAGGTAGCCAGGCTCAGTGTGCCCAGGGGTGGGGCTCGCATGGGATGTGGTGCCAGGGATCAAACCTTGGTCCTTGTGCTTCCCTGAGCAGGGGCTTAGTTAGCCGAGCCACCCCCCTTTCTTTCCTTTGCTTCAGTTCCTTTAACTTCCCTCTGTAAAGTCCTTTGTTTTCTCTCTTTCCAGCTCTTTTCCTTCTTCTTTCCCCTTTTCTCCCTCTTCCTTTATCTTCCTTTTCAAAAAGCATACACCATTTGTGTCTGGTTGATTTCACTTAGCGTTATGGGCTCTAGGTGAATCCATGGTGTCTCTTATAACAGAAACTCAAAGTATAAATAAAGAATAAAATAAAGATGGATAATAGGGAGACAGCTAATGTGGAGATGGAGGGGGGTCTGGAGATGGGGGAGGCAGATGGTAGGGGAGGGGAAGAAGTGAAAAAGAAGCAAGATGCAATGTCATATCATGTGTCAGAAATATACACTAACTTATAAAGGGGGGAAGTCATACACCACTTCACAGTCCTCTTCCAGGAGCACTGCAGGGGGAAGTATTAGAGGCCCCACTGTATCATAGCTGGGTGGGATAGAGGGCTTTTCAGCACCTGAACCCCAAAGGAGGCCAGCACCCTACAGCCCATGGCACAAAGCCTCAGACCCCAGGCTAACACTGTGGGGACGCCTTCTGTTTTTGTGCAATTTGTCAGGGAAAACAGCTTTTCTGGCTGCAGCAGGTGCAGTGTACGAAGACTCCTCCCAGGCATCCTCCTCCTTTGTGAGAATGCTGGAAAATCCCCGTACACATCAGAGGAAGAGATAATATGGCTTTTGTTTTCCATTTAAGATCATTGAAGATGGAATTCAGAGGATTACTTTTCTCCACCATCTTTCTATTCTTTTCCTTTTTCTTATTATCCCTTGGTTGTATTTGCTTTTTCTCTGAAAACATGTGTATCCTCTCCCACTTGGGTCAATTCACACTGTTTCTCAAACAGTCCTTTTACCTGCTGGGTAATTAAAGTTCTCTTTGATTTTATCTCCCACCAACTCTCAGCCTGACTTCATCTACCCTGGCATCCTTGCTGTTCTGCCTGTCCTGCTTGTGAATGGCTGGGAAGGCCACGAGTGGAACATGGATGATTATGCTGCTCATTTAACGGCCTCGCCCATCTACATGTCCCTCCAATGGCTCTTTCTCATCTCTTGAAGGAAGAAGTGTATTGGTGTCCTTATCACTACATAAGAAGTCCTAGAGTTAGGAATTTAAAACCACAGGCTTTTGCCATCCCAGTGTCTGTGGGGCAAGAGTCTGGGTAAGGCCTTCTCACGACCCCCTCATAGGAGCTCACCCAAGAGCACAGCCACATCCGAAGTTGGGCCTCAGTTCTGAGCTCCCTCCAGCCATGAGCAGGGCCTCAGTTTCCCCGGCTCTTGTCTGGGGTTCTTCTCACAGCACAGTGTTCCCTGTGGGACTGCCTGCTTCATCAATACCAAGGAAGAAAAGCATCTGTGGAGTGACAACCCTGTCACCATCTTCATGTCCCACAGGCAGGCCGCAGGTCACAGCCTCTACCCACACTCAAGGGAGGAGTGGTCACAGGGAGTGGAGACAGTGGCAAAAGCTTTTGCAGAGATACTTTGGACTCTTAGGAAAAAAAAACAAAAAACACACTTTCGTAAAGGCTCCTTGAATTGCAGTCTCATGCTTCGTGGTAGGCCCTTACAGCAAAATAATTTTGTTTCTGTGTCCTCTATGCCTTTGAACTAGGATTTCTAAAAACTTCTTGTTTTTCTTTTCTACCATTAGAAATCTCATCAGCATCTCCCTATGAGAGGGTTAGCAGGAACAGATTATGTGGTCTTGATTTGGGCTAGAGTGATAGTGCTGAGGGCGTGAGGGAGGAAAGCCCCCTTGCCCAGCTGTTCAGATCTTTGTTAGAAATTCCTCCACCTGGCCGGGTACCACAAGCCTCAGGGGAGGACAGCTAGCGAGACAATAGGCCTATTT
Organism: Octodon degus; assembly: GCF_000260255.1. Classification (NCBI taxonomy): domain Eukaryota; kingdom Metazoa; phylum Chordata; class Mammalia; order Rodentia; family Octodontidae; genus Octodon; species Octodon degus. Next base: position 325,986 of record NW_004524904.1, read on the forward strand.
GTACCCAAGGCACCTAATTAGGACGATTGGTTACTTTTAAAAAGTATCCGAAAGATTCAGACTCACAGTGTTTGCTTAGACTTTTAAGGATTCCGGCTCCCCAAACATATTAAGGGGGCCAGTGGGGGCTCCAGAAGAGTAAGGGCAACTTTGGCTGGATCCAAGTCTGCCTCACGTCTGCAAACTGCTCAATTAGGAGCGGGGAAAACCTCTCACCCCACATACCCACTACATCGCGTTATTGTTTACATGTGGGTTTGAGTTTAAGGCTTTGCAGAACAGCGATCTTTATTACATATATGCGTGCACACGTGTAAAACGACAATATTGCTCACTTGAACACCTCTTTAAGACAGCGCACTCAAATTTGAGTGGCGCGATTCAAACAAACCTGAGCCTCCGCGGTGTTGTTTTTGGGGGGAGGGGGTGCGTGGAGAACTGTGGACACGGTTAAGGGATGCTTGGAATCCAAACCCCAGTCCCAGGAGAGGCGCGGGTTTGGGAGCGCCAGCGAGACTGGACGTCTCTGGAGCAGCTCTTGAGGTACTGCGTATGGAGCAGCTGCTGGGGGAGGGGGGCGGGCGAGACTCGGATCAAGTGCGAAGTCGCGACTGACACCCCGGGAGGGGCGCTAGGACCCAGGCACCCGCCCGCCTCGGGCCGCGGGGGAGAGATCACGGAGGCTCCTGCTCACAGCCAGACTCCGAGCCTTGGAAGCGCGGACCCTGCCCGAGGGCGCGGACAGGACGCTGTCGCCCGCATGGAGCCGATGCGAGCGCGCCAGGTGAGCTGGGGTCGGGGCCCTGGCAAGAGGCAGGCAGCTGCTGTCCTCCCAGGCCAGCGCTCCTCCCGCTTCCCGGCCGGGCACCTGCGGCGGCAGCCGTCTGGTGTACAATTCCCAGGCAAGATCATAGTCCCCATGGACGCCCTCGGGTGACCGCGCGTCCGTAGCCGCCCCGCGCCCCCGCACACACGTGTTCCCGGGCTCCCTCGGGGTGGGGGTGGCCGCCCGGCTAGTGCGTGAGTGTGCGCGCATGTGTGCGGGCGTGCACGAGTGTGCGCGCAAATGCCTGCGTGTGTGGTCCCGTGCCCTGCTGCCCAGGGATCCCGCCGTCCAGGACCCACCCCCGCCTTCACATGCAGCTGGGGGAGGCGCAAGGCGGCAGGTTTGCCTGGAGCCGGGCTCGCAGGGGAGGCACAGGCGCAGGCCAAAGGGGCGCCTCACGCACTCCCTCAAGAAGGGCCAGCGCCGGCTCCTAGGACCTGCCTGTGCCGCCGTCCGCGACTCGAGCGCTTTTGCCGCACTGCCACTGGAAGCCCAGCGCTCTGCTGGGGGCCAGGGCTGCCTTAAGGGCGCAAAGTCACCCGGACCACAGTGGGAGGTGGGGCTGGCATCAGTGTAACAGAACGCAGACTGAGCGTCTGGATCCTTTGGGAGTCAACTGTAACCTCAAGACCTGTCGTGCTGTCTACTCCACTTCGACACAAGGTTCCCGTCCCCGGGTTGCCGGCACCGCCAGTCACCGCAGTCGAAAGGTGGAGGGTGTCTGCCCGGCCACCCCCATGGGTTGCTTGGGCAGAGCACGGAGCCAATGGGCCCTGACAGGGACGTGTGGAACCCGCAGTGCAACCCTGAAGTGCTGACCCGAAGAGACTTCCAGTGAAGTGTGTATTGGGAGACAATCAAGCAAAACATTTGCACAGGGTGCGTGGGGGAGGTGAGCGCCAGAGGACTGGCCCGCTAGGATTTTATAATCCACGGTTCGCATTGCCAGTTCTTGTTCGACTGCCCTTCTGACCTTGGATGAGCTATTTTAACTTTGCTGTAGTGCCGTCCTCCAAGAAGCAGAAACAGAAGATTGAGAATTCACTAGCAACAGGGAGCGCAAGGGCTGGGAAGGAGGCGGAGCTGTCCCAGCCCCAGCTGTGCCACTGACCAGCTGTGAACCACCCCTGAGCCGAGTCCTGGAGGCTGCAAAGGCTCTGGCAGGAACCTGCTCAGCTTATAGGTGTCCTACTGGTGCCTGCTAGATCTCCGAAGTCTTGGTGTAGGTTGTAAGGAGTTCCAAAGGGCACGGGAGGACTGAAGAGAGTGGGTCAGAACCATGGGTGAATGGAATTTTTATCCCAATCTATTTACAGAAACCCACAAATCTATCAAGTTTAAAATCTGTGGAAACAAGCCTAGCTGGTTTAGTTAATACTTCGAATGCACCGGGAAGGACCTTATGTACAAAGTCCTGGTTAAACTTGAGTTTGATTAGGTGGAATGAAAAAAAGAAGGAAAAAAGGGAGGAAAGGAAAGGGAGGGAGGGGAGGAGAGGGAGGAGAAGGGAGGAGAGAGAAGGAATGAATCTGTGAGTTTGATGACCCCATCCCAAACCAGCCTCCTGTGATTGAGCAGTGATGCCACCAATTGACCCCTGAACAGAAGAGGATCTGGTTGTGTAACTGGGGGTAGGGTTGGGGGTAGGGGAGGATGGTGGTGGGGAGTGTGCACCTTGAGTTACACCGGATGAACAATTTGTTTACCTCAAAAATGACTCAGTGAGCACTAACTTCTTAGAAAGCAGCACATCGGCTTGGTCAAGAAAGAATGAGGTTGTCTTTAGAAGGTGTATTAAATATAACAGTAGGAATGCCTAATATTACCACAGTTTACTGGAGATATGCTCTGCTCTAAAAAAAAAAAGGCTGTGTTGGCCCTGCCTTCAGAGCTCGCTGAGACAGCTATTGAAACTGGGCCCAGTGGCTGAGCCTGTAATCTCAGCACTTGGGAGGCTGAAAACAGGAGGATCACTAGGAGTCTGATCTGTGAGGTGAGACCCTGTACTAAATACATGAAAAAAAAAAAACAAAAAAACAAATCACTACTTTTAAATTTAGCTTTTGGAAGGAAAAGATGCAGAATAATTTATAGTTTTTTTACTGGATAATTTTTTTAAAGAGCAGATGTAAACAGAACAGAAATCACACAAAACCTTGTTTCTTCAGGTTTTTAGAAATGAATAGCGCTGTGGTGGCTAATATTCAATTAAGTACATGCGGTGGGCTAGGCATTGCACTAAGTGCTTTTTGTGCACAGTCCATGGCACTAAGGGCCTCTGTAGGAAGAGCAGTGTTTATTCTCTCAGCTTTGTAAATGAGGGAACTGCAGCTTCTGGCCTGAGATCTCCCCTCTGGTAGGCAGTGGGGCGGGGCCCTTGGCTGGGTTGATTTACAAAGTTCTAAAGAACAGGAAAGAGGTGATAGGAAGTAGGACCAAAAATACCAGCTAAGTGTCAGGTGGCTTTATACATCACAGTGGCTTTAAATTTTAAAGATCTTTTATGGATAGTACATTTGTTTTTCTACTTAGATTTTCTCAACATGACTTTAGTGTCTTTTCATGTAAGCCAAAAGACTGACTTCTTTTTATTTAACCAATCCTTTTTTTTTTTTTTTTGGTCCGGAAACAGGGATTGAACTCAGGCCCTTATGCTTGCCAGGGAAGCACTTAATCTACTGAGCCATCTCCCTGGCTCCCCTAACCAATTTCTTATGAATAGGTATTTGGATTGTTTCTGTTTATTCACAATCATTTTTTTTTTTTTTTAATTTTTTTTCTGGCAGAACTAGGGATTGAACTCAGGTCCTTGTGCTTGTCAGGGAAGCGCTTATTCTACTGAGCTGTCTCTCTGGCCCCCACAATCACTTATATTATTAACAGAGTGGATCTTTTACATACATATATTTCTGGGTTTTTTTCTTTCTTTTTTTTTTTTTGTATCAAGACCTTGCGCTTGCCGGGAAATATTTTTTTTTTTTTTGAGGAACTGGGGATTGAACTCGGACCCTTGAGCTTGCCAGGGAAGCACTTTTTCTACTGAGCCATCTCCCCAGGCCCCATATTTTTGTGTTTTTGAACACCTATTCAGAAATATCTGATAGATAAATTCCTAAGGGTGGCATTACCATGTGAAATACCTTGACCTGGGATGAAGCATACCTCTGTTTCTAGTCCTCTGGTTGAAAGTAGCACGTCAATGTAAATACACTTAATTGTACATTTTAGAGTGTGTACTTTTCATCCCAATTTAAAAAAAATGTATCTGGAGAAAAACTAAGTTGAAGACTTACAAAATAAGCACCTGGATGACCATAATGGGAAATAACTGCCAATACCCCCAGAAACTTCTGAAGACTTATTTCCTGATTCTTCTTTCTCCACATACATAAAAACTACCCAAAGTTTTTTAAAATAATTTCCTAGCTTTAGTTTTGCTATGTACTCATCCTTAAACAACAGAGTAAAACTTGATCTCATGAATTATTTTGCTTTGCATTTTTGTACTTTCCAACATATTCTTAAGATTCATACATTATATTGAACATACTTTTTCATTTTATTGCTTACATACCTTGAGACTAATAAATTTCATGCATCTCAAAAAAAAAAAGTAGTCATATGTAACCCACCCTGAGGCACACAGATGGTCACTATGAGGACGAAGATAAGCCCACCATACATTGTCTGTCAGACAGCACTTACAGAGCTGTAGTCATCCTTTGTTTTGGTAGCCAAGTAGTTTACAAAGCAACATTTTATATAGTCTACACTGTATCTTGCCTACCCCTGCCAAAAAAAGTAATTTCTGATCTGGAATCCAGTTTTACCTTTGACATACTTTGGATTTTGGTAAATCATTTAATCTGGTGTTCTCAGCTATACCACCTTTGAACTAGTAATGGTGGGACTTGCTAGTTGCAAAGGTCTTTTCTGATTATAAGATTCTGCAAATATGTACAATTAGAGAGTGAACAAATGAAATTGTACTTGACCTTTTTTTTTTTTCAACTTACAAAATATCCACTTACTATGGTTTCACCTAATGCTACAACTACTCCAGGACTGGCAATGTCCTGGCTTTTGTGAGGCAGATGTGTGTGGGGGAGGTAGCTAAGCTTCAGACACAAGCCAACCTGAAATCTTGGTGACCTAAATAAAAAGGGTTGTGTCATTCATCCTGCATGTCCCATGCTGGTTAGCAGAGGGCCTGCTCCACACCATCAGGGCCAAGCTGACTGAGGCTATGTCATCTTAGAAGTGACTCTCTGGAATGTGTGATATTCATACCAGGCCCCATGACAGGAAGAGATGGAGCCAGTGGAGAATTAAATACCTCGGCTTGGATGGAGCATACCTCTATTTCTAGTCCATTGGCTGGAAGTGGCCATATGGATCCCACCCCGAGGCACAGAGATGGGCAATATTGTTTTCCTGTGGCCAGGAAGAGGAAACGGTGAACATGTGGTGCTCTGTATTGGTGGGCTGGGGCTGCCACAGATGAGTCCTAATTCTGGTGGCTCATAGTAGAGATTTCCTCCATTGTAGTTCTGGAGGCTAGAAGCCTGCAGCAGGACTTTGTCCCTTCGAGGACGTCCCTCTCAGGCTCATGGCTGGCCCTCCTCCTGTGAGTGTTTATGTGTCTTGCTGCACGTCTGCATCCTGATCTCTTCTTAGAAAGACGTCAGGCACAGTAGATTAAGGTCTGTGCTAATCACCTCATTTGGTATTAATTCTTTTTTAATGACTCTGTTCTCAAACACGGCCACGTTCTGAGAAGTACCGGGGTTAAGGCTTCGATAAATAAATTTGGGGGACACAGATAAGCCCATGACACATTGTCTGTTAGACAGCACTCACAATGTTATAGTCATCCCTTGCATTGGAGGCCAGGGAGTTTGTGAAGCATTACTGTAGAGTCATCTTCCTCTATACATGGCATCTCACTCCTAGTCCCCTTCCTCTGTATTTCTTAACAAAAATAGTGGGGCCAGGGAGATGGCTCAATAGAATAAGCACTTGCCTGGCAAGCACAAGGACCTGAGTTCAATCCCCAGTTCCCCCCCCCCCCCGTAAAAGCTATTTTCTGAATTCCCCAGGTGCTATTTAAGGGGATCCAATGTTCCTTCTTGAACCAAGTAACCTTTCATTAATGGCTCTGACTAATGCAAAGAGGGTATCTTTGGATGGGACATGGACAACATGGAGGTTAAGATCATGAACCCCAGTGCAAGGATTGTTGGGCACTAATCTGAGCTCCATTCCTCTCATCATCATCAGAATGGGGACAGTGATATTTCCCCAGCAGGGTTATTGCCCTATTTAAGTGAGATAATGTATACAGAGGGGTTGGTACCTAGTAGGGGTCCAAAAATGATGACTGTGATTATTTGCCTCAGAAGCTTATGGAACCTTCAGGCCCAGTGAGCTGCATCCCAGAACTGCCTTCCAGACAGGAACCCTGCACTCCTGGGCTCCCTACTGCTTCCATGGATGGTTGGGAAGGATGTATTCCTTAATGGGAAGGCAGTTGAGCCCCAGCTTCTGAATATTAAAGTCATAGGGTCCCAATTAGAATTTAGATCCAAAAAGGAACACAAAAAGGTCCTATTCTCTCAAAAATAGCCCCTTCTGATGATTATCTGGCTGTAACAGGAGCAACTAGGGTTGGCAGCTAACAGCAATTAACCGCAGCAGCACTGAGATGTACTCTTTTTCCCTTCTGTTTAATGACAGTGCTCAGGGTGTGTCTGGCAGTCAAGAACATGGGAGAGTTAGGCCTGCAGCCTTGTCCCATTGATGTGCCTGGGAAGATAATTGTTTTACACCTTTGGTCACAGACTTTGGTTACTTCATAACTGAAGGTGAAGGGCGGCTGGGCCATCCTGTGAGCCACAGGTGTGCAGACTGTGTTCCCTGACTTGCTTCCCGCCGGAGAGCTAAGTCATGGTGGCCATAGATGAAAGCCCTTTGTGTCTTGATTTCTGCTTCTCCTCCCCCTTCCCCCCCCCTTTCTCTTCCCTCTTCCCCCCATCCCCCTCAATCCCCCTCTCCTTCTCCTTTTCCCTCTCTCTGGCTAGGCAGCATCTTATACAGTGCTATCAGTCAGGCAGTAGGTATAATGGATTTGTCTTTGCTTATGAATGTGTGTACACAGTTTTAGCTTTTTGTCTCTTAGGAATTTCAGTTGAGGTAGGTGTGTGGCTGATAATACATGTGTTGAGTTTAATTACGGATTAAGATGGTTTCAAAAGGCTACATCGTGATTTGGCGTTGAAACAAAAAGTTACTGTTTACAAGGGGAGTCAAGGAAATGGAGCTTAGTGTATAAATTTGATATTATAAAGGAACAAATATTTGTTATTGAAGGACTGACGCAGTTTCAGTTTTGCTTTGGCTGTTTTGCAAAGTAACAACCAAGTGCTTTTAAGAAAAAAAACAAACCCCTAAGTATATAAGGTTAGGTTTGTTTTCTTATTGAGATGTGTGTGAAAGGATTATGTTTTGTTATTGAGATGTGTGCAAAAGGATTATCTATTACAGGTCCAGTAACTAAACTGAATTCAGGAGAAGTTACTTCATGAGAAACATGCAGGGCAGTGAGAGATGAGTGGGAGCAATTCTTGTATCCTGCAGGCCTGCCACCAGCTCACTATGATATTATTTAATGTTTTTTCCACGTGAGGAAGGGCGTTCTGATCTCAGCTGGCTGCCCCCGCTGCTCTCCACCGCTGTCCCACGTGCCGTGGTCAGGACAGCCACCGTGCGGCCACTGCCTGCAGCATGGGAAGGCTCAGGAAGGCTTGGTGGAGTGAGGACTACACAGGACCCGGGACAGGGAGATGAGCCCTGGGGGAACAGAAGCAAACCCTTGGTCTCCGTAGCCCACGCGGACGTGGGGACGGAGAGCTGGAGAGCCACTCTCGTGGCACTTTTCTTCTGGTTCATTCCACACATGTGTGAGACTGGGGCAGGGGGAGCCCTGGGCCTCTGCTCTGCCCAGACACAGCGGGCCTTCTGGTCCTTTCACTGGGGCTCTCCCGGTGTGGTCAGCACCTTCTAGAGATTCTTTCCAGGTTCCTGATGTGAACAAAGAATTGAACAGGAGATGCATTGATGATGTTTTACACTTATCAAAGATATTAGGGGCCGGCCAAATAGCTCAGCAGACTGAAGTGCCTGATTAGGCAGAGCTAGTGAGCGTGCCGTGCCGGCCTGGTCCCCAACGCGTGCTGAGACATCAATTGAGACTGGGTGCAGTGGCGCACACCTGTAGTCTCAGCGTTTGGGAAGCTGAAAACAAGAGGATGACTACGAGTCCGATCTAGTAGTGAAACCCTGGAGACCCTGTACTAAATTTAAAAAACAAAACAAAAACAAACAAACAAACAAACAAAAAAAAACCAAAGATATTAAAGGCAAGGGAAAAGAAAGGAAAATTCTTTGTAGAGTGCAGGGCAAACCACGGAAAGGCCCACAACTAACCACTATGCTAATGGCTGCCAGCCAAGTATTCCCCCCATTCTGACGTCATCAAGACCATGCTATCAGAAACCTGCTTGATCTTGTGCCGATGTTCTTTGATTGGTCTCAGGCAGGGCTTAGAAGCTGTTCTGTGCATGTCCTGGATGTTTATAACTGACAGGTCACACTACTCGCTCAGCCTTTTTGGCAACCCTAATCTTTTCTGCACACCCTAATCTCCAGCCTCAGTCCTCTTCCAAGCCTTCCCCTGCCTTTAGAGGGATTTGCTCAACCTGCAGCAATCTTGCTTACACCTGCGGCATGCTGCCACCACTGTCCACGTGGCCTGCACTCCGAAGGGCAGTAGGAGCTATGAAGGGCGAGGAGTACAACTTAGGACAGCTACATTCTCCGAGATGAGAAACAGCAGAATTGTTTGTTACAGAGAGATCTTTCTTTTTCTTTCTTTCTTTCTCTCTTTCTTTCTTTCTTTCTTTCTTTCTTTCTTTCTTTCTTTCTTTCTTTTCTTTTTTTTTTTTTGATAAGTGAGATGATAGAGAGACCCCCCACATCTATAGTCTAGGGGTCAGTACTAAGGAAGGCTCACTCAGAGGCCAAGGGCAGTCAACTGTGTCCTTAATTAAGTCTGACCTAACACATGGTTGGGGGGTGACAAATGCTGCTGCAGTTTTCCTTTCAGTTGACTCCAGAGGCTCTGTCTGGTATTCAGGCTTGCTTTTACAGACCCATCACCACAGCAGTTCAAGTATGTGGATCTGTCATGTGGTTTGCTGACAAAGGCCTGCAGAATTAAATCAATTGCTGGCCTCTTGATCCATGTTCTAGCAATGTCAACTGGGCAAAGATAAAATAGACCCCAAACACTGTGATTAGCAAGGAATGGTACATCTCTTTGCATAGGTTTGGAGCTAGGTATTTTCATCTGTGTGGGCTGTTATTGGCCCAAATGACATATATTCATTTTCATTCAGTTCTGAAGATTGGAAGTACAAGATTAAGGTGCTGTCAGAGTTGGTTTCTCTAAGGCCTGCCTTCCACATTTGTACACAGCTGCCTTGCTGCATCTGTGCATGGCTTTTTCCATGTGACAGAGTGAGAGAGAGCCAGAGAGTGAGAGAATGAGAGCGAGTTCATTCTATGGTGTCAGTGTCCCTTCTTCTATCTCTTCCTCTTCTAAGGACACAGATCCTTTTGGATTAGGGCCTCACCCTTATCCGCATTTAATCTTAAAGTCCCTGCCTAAAAGCTCTGTCGTTACAGTGGGAGTTATGGCTTCAGTTTGGGTTTTGGAGGACATATTTTGACCTATAATATTAGATCCAAGCTGCAAGTTTTTTGAAAAATAAGCTGTATTGAGATGGTGTAACATGTGTACAATAAAGTATAGATCTTTAAAAGTGTGTGGGTTGATGAGTTTTGATGTAATGTGTTTGTGCTGTTGTCTTTACCACAACCTAGACATAGGCCAGCACCAGGAGCCAGTCAGGCCCAGCCATACTAGGGCCCCCACATGGCCACTGATCATCCTATTTCAATAGACTCAAATTCTCTTTTCTAGTTTTATAGGTAAGTCTTACAGGTAAACATTTGGATTTTGAAGTCTTACAGGTAAACATTTGGATTCAGGTAAACATTTGGATTTTCTTTCACCCAGATGAAGACGTGAGAGTCATATGAGTTACTCATAAGCAGTTTGCCACTTTTGATCTTTTAGTGTGTCATTTTATGGGTATATCACAGTTCATTTATTACAGCAGGTGTGCTAATGAACATTTGGGTTGTTTTTGGTTTGGCACTATTATTTTAAAAGCTATTACAAACATAAATAGGTCTTTTGACATGTTTTCATTTCTCTTGAACAAACAACTAAAAGTGGTTTCATGTTTCTAAGGTAAGTATACTGTGTTTAATAAGAGAAACTGTTAAGACCATTGTCCAAGAGTGGGTATGTCAATCTACAAAGCAGTATATAAGAATCCAGTGTTCCAGATCCCAACTCTTGGTGTTTAATCCCTTTTCTACATTTAGCCATATGAGTGATATAGTGCCACCCCATTGTGGTTTTGTTTTTTACTGATGATTAATTGATGCTGAGCAAGTTTTTTTAGTGTCTTACTGGTCATTTTTATTTTTTATATTGTAGAGTATCTGTTCCAAAGATTTTATGCAATTTTTATTTGGGTGGTTGTTCTTATTACTGATCTGTAGGACTTCTTGGCTTGGCTTGTGTATATTCTTTGGACATTATGTCTCCCAGTCCATGGTTTGTGCTTTGCTTGCTTGCTTTTCTTTCTTTCTTTCTTTCTTTCTTTCTTTCTTTCTTTCTTTCTTTCTTTCTTTCTTCCTTCCTTCCTTCCTTCCTTCCTTCCTTCCTTCCTTCCTTTCTTTTTTTCCTGTATTTTAGGGAAGGGTCTATAGGATGTTCAGGGTCTCACTACTAAATTGGACTTGTAGTGATCTGCCTGTTTACAGCCTCCCAAGAGCTGGGATTACAGGCATGCACCACCATGCGCACTCTTATTTGCCATCTCAGCATGCCCTGGGGGTGGGGCTGGCACAACAGGCCCAGGGATTGAACCCCTGGCCCCTGCCCCTGCTTGCAGGCACTTTAATCCGCTGAGCTATTTGGCCAGCCCAGTCTTTATATTTTCTACACATACATTCATGCTGTCTGTGAATAAAGAAAGTTCTTCCTTTTCAGTCTGTGTATATTTTTCCTTCTTGCTCTGTGTTCCTAGCTAGGACCTCCAAGGCAGATGCGGTTACAATGCACATCTGTGTGTTATTCCTGATTTTAGGCAAAAAGGACCCAGCATGATGCTTTACTGTACAAATGGTGATTAAAATATTTGGTAAATGCTTAAATTTTTTAAAAAAATTATTACAGTAAAAGACACACAACCATGAATCCCCCCTCAAAATCCTGCCCCTCACTTTGAACATGCTTAGCCCATCATTCCTGCCACTTTCTGAAGCAGTTCTGGAAGCATTCTTTCGTGAGTGTCTTTATGAGATATGGCCCAAAGCATAATGAGTGCTGCTGCAAAGTGCCATCCGACAGGAAGGCAGGCTTAGAGAAACATCACAGTGTGTCCTCATCCAGTGTATTCGTCAGGTCTGGCACCATGCAACTCCTGGCTCTTCCCAAAGTCAAAATTATCAGGAAAGGTACATGTTTTGTATCAATGTAGGACATGGAGGTAACTGCAATTGTGTAACTGGAGACTCCCAGAACTGCTCTGTAAAGTGACTGGAGTGATGGCGTAAATGTGTTTGAGATGAATGCAAAGTATTTTGTGGGAAGATTAATGGCAATGTGTCTTTTACTGAAACTTTTAAAAATTTCAATGTCAGCTATTCTTTTCAGTCACACTTGCTGGCTTCTCCACCTCTGTCTCTGTGGTGCTAGGGACTGAGCCTCCAGCCCCATGCATGCTAGGTAATCACTATGCATGGAGCCACACCCACAGCCCCTGGTGTTTTATATCAGGTTGAAAATGTTCCTTTTCCAGTTCTTATCTACATAGGTAGTGAATTGTCCATTGCTTTTCATATGTTTATTGAGATGGTGGTGTTTTTCCTTTTTTCTGTTAAAATGGTGAATTTCATTGTTTCACAGTGATAAAATATACATAATGTAAAAAATCACCATTTAAAAAATACAATAAAGTAGTATTGTGTATGTTTACAACGTTGTGCAGGGCCAGCCAGATAGCTCAGTGGATTAAAGTGCTGGTCACTCCCCAAAAGTGCACTGAGACTGGGTGTGGTGGTGCACACCTGTAATCCCAGCACTTGAGAGGCTGAAAACAGGAGGATCGCTATGAGTCCGCTCTGTGTAGCAAGACCATGTAGACCCTGCACTAAATACATTTAAAAAGAAAGAGAGAGAGAGAAGAAAGAAAGAAAGAAAGAAAGAAAAGAAAAGAAAAGAAAAGAAAAGAAAAGAAAAGAAAAGAAAAGAAAAGAAAAGAAAAAGAAAAAAAAAAGGTTGGTAGGTAGGTGCTGGTCACTGGAGATGTGACTGGAAGGGCATAGATGTTACTGGGAACTTGGCCTGGTTCCTCCTTTCTCTCTTTGCTTCCAAGGGGTGAGCATCTTTCCTTTGCAGGCCCTCTTACTTGCTGTTTCTGGAGTCTGATGACCATGGACTGGGCCCATTGAAAATGTGAACTGAAGTAAACCTTTCCTCCTTTAAGTTGGTAGTGCTGAGTACTGTGTCCCAGCAACTGGAATGTGATTAATATAAGGATGACTCTATCTATCTATCTATCTATCTATCTATCTATCTATCTATCTATCTATCATCTATTCACCTTTCAATATGACTGCACTGAAGATTGCATTTCCAACATAGGAATTTCGAAAGGATGAGTTGAAACCATACTACAACATCATTTTTCTTTCCCGCCATCAATGTATAAAAATTCCAGTGCTATTATTCCTCACTCAAAAAAAATTACAGACCTCTTAGTGGGTAGCAACTGACATTGAAATTTTGAACTACATTCCCTTTATTGACTATTTATGAGAGTACCTTTTTATATAGTTCTTGGTCACTTGCATATCTTTTTGTTTAAATAATAATTCGTGTTTTTTGTCCTTTTTGAATTGAATTGTCTTTTTGTAGCTGCATTACAAGAGCTTTAAAAATTATATGTTAGATCTTAGCCTTTATCATATATATTTGCAAATATTTTCCTCCCTTTATTTGGAGTGTCTTTTTAGTCTCTTGATAGAGTCCTTTGATGTGTGCGTTTTTAATTTTGATGAAGTCCAGTTTATCTATTTTTCTTTTGTTGTATGTGCATTTGATATCATATTTAGGAGTATATTGTCAAATCCAAGGTCATGAAGAGTCCCGCTAAGTTTTGTCCTAAGAAGGCTAGAGTTTTAACCATTAATGTTAGGTTTTGACACACCTTTAGTTAGTTTTTATTTAGAGTGTGAGAGTCTAATTTCATCCTTTTATGCATTGATATTTGAATGTGAAGCTACCCTTGAATTCTTGGAATAAATTCACTTGGTTATGGTATTCTATCTTTTCAACATATTGCTAAAATTTGTTAAATTTTGTCAAAAAGTTTTATATTTCTATTCAGGGCTATATTTATTTGTACTTCTTTTTTTTGTGCTGTGTGTGTGTGTGTGTGTGTGTGTGTATGTGTGTGTGTGTGTGGTCTTAGCAACTTAGCGTGTGGATAATTTTAATTTTATACCATGAGCTGTGAAGAACTTCCTATTGCTCAATTTTATGAAACTATTTTCATATAGTAGGTATTATTTCTTACTATGTTTTGTAGAATTTTCCAGGACATATTTCTAGAATCGAAGTTGTCTTTGTGAACAGGTCTTTAAACACAAGTTTAGTTTTATTAGTGAGTATAGAGAAATTGAGCTTTTAAAATATTTAAGTGAGTTTCAGTATGTGGGAATATGTCCATTTTATTTAATTTGTGAATTTATTGACATAGATTTGTTTGTAATAGTCCCTTGTTACTCTTTAAATGGTTATACCAATATCTGTAGTTGATATAGTATTCTATTCTTTATTGATTAGTTTTGCTAAAAGCCGATCAATTTATTTGACCTTTCAAAGCCCAGCCTTTGGATTTGAATTTGTCCATTCTTCATCTTTCTGTTCATTAATTTCTGTTTTATTTATTTAACATGTAATAATGACATATACTTTTGGGGTACAGTATGATGAATGCGTATGTATACACTACATATAGTAATCACATTGGAAATTCTTGTACCTTGAATGTTTTAAATTTCTTTTGTTGAGAAGCTTCAGTCTCCTCTCTTCTAGTTCTTTTTTCAATTCTTGGCTTTATTTTATTTTTGTATTTTAGAGCAGCATCTGCAGGGTGTTCAGGGTCTCACTACTAGATTTGACTTGTAGTGATCTGCCTGTTTACAGCCTCCCAAGAGCTGGGATTACAGGTGCGCACACAACCACACCCAGTCTCAATTGCCATCTCAGGACACCCCAGGGGTGGGGCCAGCACAGCAGGGCAGGGGATCAAACTCCTGGCCCCTGTGCCTACTTGCAGGTGTTTTAATCTCCTGAGCTATTTGGCCGGTCCTTCTCTTTTCTTTCTTTATAAAACATGTAATAAAGTATCGTAGACTATCCTCAGTCTACTATGCTCTAATTTGAGTCTTCTATTTAACTGTTTTGGTAGCTACTATCCAGGCCCCCTCCATGCCTTTCTTTCCCCTAGGCACCAATTCAATCCTACTCTACTTCTACCAAATCGGCGTTCTCAGCTGTAATTTATGAATGCAATCATGTAGTAGTTCTTTTTCTGTGACTAATTTTTTTGACTTAACATTCTTAGTTTGGATTTAATTTGTTCTTTTTTCTTTTTCTAGTGGAAACATGGGTCATTAGATTTAGAGGCATCTTCTGTTCTAATGTAAGCATTTAAGCCATAAATTTTCCTTTAGATGCATTCAAATCTTCAAATTTGATTTCAGTTTTGTTAAGTTGAAATATTTTCTAATTTTCCTTGTGATTCCCATATGACTTATGTGTTGTTGTTTCTCTTGTAAGTATGTGAGGGTCTTTCCATATAACTTTCCTATTGACTTCTAATATAAATTCATTGTGTCAAAGGATATTCCATGTATAATTTCAATCTTAAAATGTATTAAGACTTGCTTTATGGATGTGCATACGGTCTTGTTTGGTGAATGTTCCATGTATACTGACAAAATGTACATTCTACTGTTATTGGGCAACGTGTCCTATAAATATAAATGCCAATTTTCTGGATGGTATTTTCAGGGATTTTATATACTTATTGATCCTGTTATTTTGTTTTTTTTAAATTATGTTTTCAATTTTATTCCTATTAGTTTAGTTAGAATATTTTTTTTTTTTGCGGAACCAGGGATTGAACTCAGGCCCTTGCGCTTGCCAGGGAAGCGCTTATTCCACTGAGCCATCTCCCTGGCCCCGATCCTGTTATTTTGATTGTTGCAAGAGGAAATATCTATTGTGGATTTTTTATATTAATGTTATTGAGAAAGAAATAACAATGAGACAGTTTCAAAACAATAGGACAGCTACAATAATTAAAACATTGCATATTGTTGTCTCTATTGTAAATTTACCTATCGCTTCTTTCATATTTATCAGATTTTTGCTTCATGTACATTGAAGCTCTCTTGATGTGCTAATCATTCTTATGTGCTGGTGATCCAATGCAGGCCCAGTATGTGCTCTGCAGGCAAGCATGCTACCACTGAGCTACACCCTCAGCTGAAGCTGCTTTGGTTGAGCCGTCATATTTAAATTTTCTGTATTATAGATGAATTATCTATGGTAATGAAATGGTCTTCTTTTATCCATTGGTTGATGTGTTTCTCAAATCTACTTTATCCAACATTAGTGTAGCCACTCTGGTCTTATTGTATTTATTATTTGAATAGTAAAACTTATTCTGTCTTTCTACTTTTAACTAGCCTATGCCTTTATATTTATTTAGTTTTTAATTAAAAAAAAATATTTTGAGCCAGCAAGGTAACTCAGCAGACTAAAGGGCCTGCTTAGGCAAGCTTAGGCAAGCACAGGGACTGTGGTTTGATACCACACAACACATGCCACACCAGTCCTGCCTCCAGGGTGGGCTGATTGATCCAAATAGCATCTGGGCATAGTGGTGCACACCTATTAATACCAGCACTGGGGAGGCTGAAAGCAAGAGGATCACCACGAGTCCGAGCTGCACAGTGAGACCCTGCAACAACCAAATACATTAAAAAAATTATTTATTTATTTGGTACAAGGTCTTACTACACAGCCCTTACTCATAGTGATTCTCCTGTCTCCACCTCACCAGCGCTGGGATTACAGGTGTGTGCCACCATGCCGGTTTCAGTGGTTGACACAGCTTGGCACAGGGCCAGCATGGCATGTGGTACTGGGGATCAAACTCAGGTCCTTGTGCTTGCCAGGCAAGCACTTAGACTATTGAGCTATCTCTCTAGCCCTTTGTCTTTATATTTAAAGTAGACTTTTGGGACAGTCATCAACTTGGCTTCACTCACTGGAGTGCTTAGATTATTTAAATTTTCTGTGCTTAGTAGTTAAATCAATTTAATGGATGTAGTTGTATGGCAGGACATAAGTCTGTCTCATTAGTATTTGTTTTCTATTTTTTCCATCTTTTTTTTTTTTTCTTTCAGAACCAGTGATTGAACTCAGACCCTTGTGCTTGCCAGGCAAGCACTTATTCTGCTGAGCCATCTCCCTGGCCCCCATCTTTATTTTGTTTCCCTGCATTCTTTTACATTAACAGAATAAATTTTAGGATTATATTCAGTTTATTTTAATTTTTTGCCATCACAAATAGGACTTTATTTATCACTATTAAAAATCTGGATCTTAAACAGACTCTTGCACTGGTGGTTCATATCCATCAGCTCATTCAGCTTTAGCTCCAGTCTCATCCCCAGTAGCCTTTCCAGAGCTACTACCTTCACCATGAAGCTCCATGAGTTTTTCCAATTCAAACTTGGGCTTCTTCAGCATTTTTACTTTTTTGAAAAAGACATCATGAAGAGGGTAGATAGATTGGCAAGCCTTTTCTGTCTTTCCCAGTGCTGTCTGGAATCAGTTTATTGACCACTTCTTTCAAGTCATTTGTCTGTACCTGTCGGGTCATGATTTCCATCATCTTCTGGATCTGGCAGACCTGCTGGGGCTGAGGATAAGAGGTCTTCCATATCTGACTGTTGCGTTTTTTTAGTAAAGCCAACACAGAACAGTTGAAGCAAATAACCATCAGTAGTCTTGACATTAACATTCGCTTCAATCATGGTCTGCCATTTTTTGACCATGGAACACATTTTGTCATGGGGGAGGTCCATGCCATGGAAGTTAGTCAAGCAGCTTTTGCCTTGAATATCTTCAGTAATTAGCTTGAATTTTCTAAAGGCAACTTCATCATTCTGCAGATCAGCCAGGCTCACTTCCAACACAAACCTTTGAGCCCTTTGGATGCAATTTTGGTGCCTTGGGTTCTGGTAACAAGTGTTTTTCCAATATTTCTTATGTTGAACATAGCCGGTGCCTTCACATCATACTAGTCATTTTTAGAAAATGGATCAACCACTTTCTTCTTGGTTCCTTTTTGCCACCTTTTGTAAGGCACTTGTCCTTGCCTACTGCCATGGTGCTGCTCAGAGAGCCAATATGGTGCTGCTCAGGCATATTCAGTTTAGCCACATTAGTTTCTTTAGTTGTTGCTCTTAGAATTACAGAATCCACTTCTTATCACTGTGTTTTTAAATAATATTATATCCCTTTATGTAAATAAATGAGCCTTATGTGCCTCATTCTTTGTGCTATTGTTTTGTCATTCATTTTATAATCATGTATCACCTAACAGTAACACATCATAGAGGGTATTTACAGAAACCTAGATGGGATGCCTACTACATACCTAAACCCACTACATGCCTATTAACATAAATAAAGGACAACGGTCGTATATAAAGTCCATTGTTGACCAAATGTTAGACAGTACATGTTTGTACTTTTACATGTTTTATGAATGTGTAAACGTACTGTTATTATTTTTGCTATAAAGTTAATTATCTTTTTTTTTCATTGCTGGGTGTTGAAACCAGGACCTGTGTGTGCTAGGCAAATGTTCAATTATTGAACTACATCTCAGCTTTATCTTTTAAAAACAATAGAAGTGTGAAAGAACTGTTTTGTATTTCCTCTCATATTTACTACATTTTTTATTGCTTTGTGTATATCAACATTTCTAACTATTTTGCTTTTACTTGCAGAGCTTTTAGAACTTTTCTTTTAAAACATGACTATTGGTGGTGAATTTTTGTTTCTCTAAAAAATTTTATGTATCTTCTTTTTTGAAAGATATTTTTCTTTCAGTACATTCTTGTTGTCTATTTTGGCTTTGATAGTTTCTAACAAGAAGTCTGTTATATTTGTTTCTCTATATTTACTGTTTCTTTTTATTCTGACTCCTTTTAATATTTTATATTTATTTATATATTTGTTTTTAAATGACATTTACCTATTTATTTTTGGCAGTACCAGGGTTCAAACTCAGGACCTTGCACTTGCCAGGCTGACACTTAAGCTGCTGAGCTATCTTCCTGGCCCTCTAAATGATATTATATTTAGAATAGTGTCCTGTAGGCTTATTTTGCTTGCAGTTTCTTGAATTTCTTAGCTCAGTAGCCAGTGGGACTCTGTTTTCTTTTAGTTCCTTTTCTCCCTTTGATTCAATTTGAATAGTTTTAATTTGCATATTTTCTAGTTCACCGGTCTTTTCTTCTGTAGTATCTAACCTCTTCTTAGTTCCATCCACTGATTATTTCATTTCAAAACTTTCATTTTTCATTTCTAAAATTTCCATTTGATTCTTTATTTCTTCTTCTATTTTTAATCTTTCATTTCTCTTTCAAAATGATTATTTTTCTTTCAATACTTGTACAATAATTATAATAGCCCCTATATATCGTTATTTGCTAATTTGTTTGCATTTATTGACTTTTCTCCTAGTTATTAGTTACATTTTCCTGCTTCTTCTCATGTCTAGTAATTTTGATCGTGTGTGAAATATTTTGGATTTTCCATTATTAGTTTAGGTTTTTTGTCTTCCTTTAATAATGTTTGGATTTTGATTCTACAAAAAATTTTGTTCAGTCAGTTTGATTATTTCAAGGTTTATTTTTAAGCTTTCAAGGCAGGTTTAGAGTCATTTTCTAGTGCTTCCTTAACCTTACGATGAAGGCGGGACAAAACTGGTTCTCTACCGAACATCGGAAGTGAGCAGTGAGGACTCTCCACTTTGGCCAGTCAGAACTTGGATGCCTTTACTTTTGTGTGAGCTCTGTGAATTGTTCAGCTTTTAACTTTCCAGTCCTTCTCTTTTTGATTGTGAAATTTGTTCCTGCTAGTGTGTGTTTCAGTATTTAATATATTCTCTCTTTTTTTTTAGATTGTGACAAGCCAGCTAGCCTGCCTCTCTGCTTTTCTTTCTTTTTT
>NW_004524904.1:346053-349446 GCF_000260255.1 Octodon degus
AATCTTATGTTGGGTTATACATTTTTTTCATATATATGTGTGTGTATGTGTGTATAAAAGACAGGGAAGAAGTAATATAGAGTCAATATAAAGTGGAAATATGTTTTTTAAAGTTTCTAACACTAGAAGAAGATATTATATGATGTCTTTTAAATAAATTATAAATCAAAGATATAGTATAAATCTTAGAACAAAAATTAAGATTAAGCAATATTCAGAAAATTAAATACTAATTAATTAAAAATTAAATGTTGAAAAACAATTGAACTAAGAAAAGTTTTCATGATAGTAAAGAATTACTAAGAGTAAAACATAAGATAAATACTGGAATGGCAAATAAATGCCAGCATTTCCAACAGTTTGAGGATAGGATATCGCACAAAGTTCTAGTGTGTTGTGGACATGCATAATGACCATGACAGTTACTGGTAGCTAGGCGTCAATTGTGCGACTGAGCTACGGCTATTTCTCTGAAATCCACCCTGTAGACTCAGATGGAATCATGATCCATAGAGTGGAAGAGAAGTCCATTTGCAGAGTGTGCTGATGGAAGTATTTTCCTGCTGAACACGAAAGAATAACTGAAAGACTACTATTGTATACCTCTTATTCTCTTGTGTTTAATTGTTTGCCCTATTTGGTGGGTTCTTTCCATTCTCATTCATGGGGCTGAGATCAATTTTCTCCCTCTTTAGAACATCATTTAGTAGTCTGTGTAGGCTTGGCTTTGTCCTCATGAAATTCTTTAGTTGTTCTTTAGCATGGAAGTATTTCATTTCTCCATTATACTTGAAAGAGAGTTTTGCAGGGTATATCAGTCTGGGTTGGAATTTGTTTTCTTGCAAGACTTACAGTACTTTGCTCCATGCTCTTCTTGATTTGATGGTTTGTGAAGAGAAATCTGTTGTTATTCTGATGGATTTTCCTTTAAATGTGATCTGTTTCTTTACTTTAGTGGCTTTTAGTATACTGTTCCTGTGTAGAATTTCTGGGATCTTGATTATTATATGTCTAGATGTGTTTTTAATTGGTTGATGTTATTTGGAGTTCTATATGCTTCGGTTACAGGAATGTCAGATTGTTGCCCCATATTTGGGGAGTTTTCTGCCATTACTTCTGCCCATATTCTTTTTATATCATTTGTATTGACTCCTTCCTTCTCATTGATGCCTATTAGTCTCACATTGTTCAACTTTGCATCGTCTTGCAGGTATTGAATTATTTTTTCCTGCATCCTAGTTGTTTTAAGAGATCTTTTCTTACTTTTTCACTAGCTGCAATGGTGTCTTTAAGGTCAAAAAGTCTATTTTCACTTTCACTCAAACAGTTTTGCCAGCTTGTGAATGAGGTTTTAATTTCCTGTATATCACTTTGAATCAGTTTCATACATTCTATTTCTTTCCAAAATTGCTTAGTCAGGGGTTCCATCATTTTTATATTCTGCTCTATTTTTTTATCAGTGTATTCTTTAGAAGCACTTAGTACTTCTTTGATTATAGTTATCATTACATTTTTTAATTCAGAAATTATTTCTGATCTGACTTCTTCTATACCTTTCTGCAGTTGTTTCTTTACTTCCAACGCTATTATTTCAGAGATATCAGGTGTGTGATTTCCAGTTTCCTCTGTGCTAGTGTCTTCTGCATTTGTACTGAGTGGACTCGGGGCCTGAGACTGCATTTTGTTCTTTCTCTTTGTCATTTTGTATTCCACTGTCTTCTGACCTTTGGGGAAGAGCTTAGATAGGGTTATTACTTTAGCACCAGGTCTGGATCTATGAAGTTCAGATTCCTCCAGGTGGGTGTTACTTGGATCTAGCTTGAGTCTGGCTATTGTGCTCCACTTCTTTCTGCTGCAGCCATTGGAGTTGAACCCTTTGTGTCACTCTGGCAAGATGTTCTGCTCCTGAATCAGCTGGGTGGGTCTTGCCTCTAGCCTCTTTGCAGGGAGTTCTGCTGAAGGGTTCCATGCTGGGCCTGCATTCTGGGTCAAATGAGTATCCAGTGGGTCCCAGGCGGTCTCATTCACACACTGGGCTTGCGCTCTGTGTCTATTCAGGATCCAGCAGCCTGGGTCATCTCACTCACACGCCAGGCCTGGGCTCTGGGTCTATTCAGGATCCGCGGGCCCCGGGTGGTCTCACTCACCTGCCCTATTTAATACACTCTCAAGGGCCCCTCTACATTATTTTTGTATGTAGATCCTTCTTTCTGAAACTCTGCTCCATAACTTCCAGCACATAAACCTCTCTGAAATCTGATTTTGTTCTCCTCATGTCACTGGACTCACTGTGCTCTGTCTGGGACTCCTCCTCCACTCTGAGTGTAAAATTTGGAAAGTTGGGGTAATTATATTGTTGACCACATCTGTTTCTTTTCTCTCATTCCAAATAGGACTATTGTGGGTTTTTATTCTTATTTTTTATTTTTGAAATGATATCTAGATTTTTTAATGGATTTCTGATTTTTGTAGGGTAATTTCTGAGCTTCTTTAGCAACAGTGGTATGAATGGCCATTCTAGATTTGATTCTCACATTTCACAAAACTTGAGGTTACTCACTTATGTGTCATCTCTAACTTATGTTATAGTGTCATAGTTACTTTTCTCTCATTGCTGGTACAAAATACCCAGCACCCAGAATTAAGGAAGGAAAGGTTTATTTAGCTCACAGTTACTGGAAGTTTCAGTCCATACTCAGCTGGTTCCAAGGCAGAGTGGCACATGGCAGAGGGCAGCTGTTCATGGCAGTGGAAGACAGCAAAGAGCCAAGGGAGGGGCAGCAGCTGAGGCAGCTAGCTAGCTTCTCTCCCCTCCTTATATGTGTATGCAGATTATCTGCCCCAGGGCAAGTGTAGCACTCACACCCATAATCCTAGCATTGGATCAAGAATTAATCACAAACTCTAGAAGCCTCCTCATGACTGTATGAGGTTTTTTGGGGGGGACAACTAGATTCAAACATAACATATATGTTTTATATTTAAAGTACAATCAGGGCCGGCACACTGAGACAGCAATTGAGATTGGGCATGGTGGTGTGCCGCCTGTAATCCCAGCTCTTGGGAGGCTGTACACAGGCGGATCACTATGAGTCTAATCTAGTAGTGAGACCATGAAAACCCTGTACACCCTTCCCTAAAACACACACACACAAAAGTGAAATCAATGTGGAAATTCATCCAAATTGTAGAGGACTATGAGATTTTATAGAATTTTTTTTGCAATTTGGTCATTACAAGTTTCTCATGAATGTATAGACTTTGCAGTTTAGATCCATCTCCTATAAAGCTATTAAGAGAAGAAAAATATTTAATAGTAGCTTGTTTTCTTAGTTTAGCAACAAAGTATAATTCTGTTTTCTTGCTTTTTTTTTTTTTTTTTTTTTTTTTTTT
>NW_004524904.1:349546-359833 GCF_000260255.1 Octodon degus
TGATCCTCCTATTTTCAGCCTCTCCAGCACTGGGATTACAGACGTGCACCACCATGACTTGACTTGGTTGCCTGGGGCCTGAGCCAGTTTGGCATGCAGTACCCAGGATCAAACCCTGGTCCCTGTACTTGCTTAAGCAGGTGCTTAGTTCACTGAGCTATCTCACTGACCCAACAAAGGATAATTCTAATGCTATATATCTCTACACATCTTCTAACATGTCACTTTCATTTCAAAAGTTTGAAGAGTCATTTTTTAAATTTTAAAGTTGATGTTTATGTTGGCAGTTGAATATGAAATAACTCCATATTCCCTGTTGTGAAGGTTCTGAAACTTATCTTTTAGATTTCAGTGACAAACAGTTCATATAGCTTTAACTGCATTTCTTATGTAAAGATTTATGTAGGATTTTTATAACCTGTAAAAGTTGATGACTCCATGCTCAGGAGAAAGCAAGTAATTGCTTAGCCAAGTGAGGTGGGATTATAGTTAATGGGAAATAGAAAAGAGATGTTGAAAAATTTCACATTTATAGGGCAAATATACAAGAGAAGCATACAGAGATAAAACCTGTACAGTACAAGTCACATAGTAGTGCCACTGTGTGGTGGTTTGGGTAGAGTTTCAGCTTGACTGATTATGAGATCTGCCCCTGGGGTTGGTGGAGCAGAGTTCTTTGCATGGACCTTGGAGGCCTGGCCTTGGACTTGCTCTCTGGTCCCTCCCTCTTTTAATCTGGCTCTGGTTCCTTGCTCTGCTTCCTGAAAGCTTGAACTGGTCAGTTTTTGTTTCTGCACTGGAGGCAGCTGATCGTGGGCTGACATGGTGAGCAAATTAAACCTTTCCTCTTTGAGATGTGGGTGTTGAGTATTGGGTCCTGCAAGGGGAAAGCTAACTAATAATGCAGTGTCCCAAATGGTACATGCTACTACTATTATTCAGCCAGTACTCTGAAAGTAATTTTATATGCTTTGTGTACATATACTGGATTGAATTCACATTTTTCTTCCATTCCCAGACTTGACCCCAGGTCCCTGCTTCCTAGAACTTCATTTTTCATCCATAAAAGATAGTTTGACCCCTGTATATTAATAAAAAATTCAAATATACTGCTGGAGACATATATGGTTCTGCTGGTGCACGTGTATGTTAAGCTTGCTTCTGTATACCTAACCCTCACTTTCAGGTCTCTGCAAGGATGAGGACTATGGACACCTGACCTGGTCAGGTGAAGCCCAGAGGGGTCCCAGAAACCCACAACCTTTCATAACTATAAGCTGTCCAGTGGTAGTGCTATGTGACATCCCTCCGGGTAATGAAGCTTCAAGTTATATTACATTTCATAACATAAAACATCATGAGGGAGGGGTTTTGTTTGTTTGCCATTGCTTTTGTTTTGTGATAGCTTACTTTTTGTCTAGCTCTGAGTTTCAAAGCCTGATCTCCAGATGAGTGAAATTTGCATCACTTGGGAATGAATGATAAATAGAAGTTCTCAGGCCTCAGAATCTGTGTTTTAGGCAGATGGCACGCTCTTATGTGTGCGCAATTTTGATAGCTGCCTGTGTGGAGAACCCGGAAAGTTGCCCCCATGTGACTCCATCTATTTCTGTCTGTGATATTATAAGCCATGCAATATGATGCATGAAGGAGTAATCAGTCATGCCCCTCAGCTACCGTTGCCTTGGAGACATTGAATGGTGTAACTTGGGACGTGCCACACTGCAGAGCAAATGTCAAACTCCAAGAAGGAAGAGACTTTTTGCCAGAAGGCTTCTGGAGCACCTCCTTTCACAACTGAGGCAGCCAACGTGACAGGATTAAGATAGAAGATCCATAGAAGGTGCTAATGCGGGGCCCTCAGG
Organism: Octodon degus; assembly: GCF_000260255.1. Classification (NCBI taxonomy): domain Eukaryota; kingdom Metazoa; phylum Chordata; class Mammalia; order Rodentia; family Octodontidae; genus Octodon; species Octodon degus. The sequence goes on from NW_004524904.1 coordinate 351,412, forward strand.
CTGAGCGGCAGCCTTAAGGCACCGGGAGCTAGTGAAGAAGTAAACTCCTCCAGCTCAAAAGCTGTTCTTGAAGCAAACATATCAAAGGTTGACTTTAAAAATCCTGAAGTGAAGCAAAAAATTAACATGAAGCCCATTGTATGGGCCTGACAATAGGGAGCCCAAGGAAGGCTTGGCAAAGAGGTGGAAATGGTTTCCTGTTTCCGTAGCCACACACAGAAGGTGTGGATTATATGTACTGTTGAGGAGGACACTGTCCTCTTTGGGTTAGTGCACCTGTGACTGGGATATGACATTCAACATCCACAACATAAAGAAGGAAAGGTTTAATTTGGCCCATGGTTTCAGGAGATTCAGTCCATGGTTGCTTTAGCACCAACACATGGACATCATGGTGGAAAAGAATGTCAGAACAAAGCTGCCCGGTTCATGGCGGCCAGGAAGCAGACAGAGCGGGGGAAACAGCACCAGAAAAGAACTCATGGGGAGCCATCCATAGTACCCAGATCTTTGTGAGCCTCCGTATACATCCAGAGGCATGCTGTGCTAATCCCCCAGACAGCTCTCAGTCCAATCAAGTTGACACAGTAGAGCTTAATACCACACTCTTTATGTCTCTTTCAGTATTTACTGAACATGTGTTGTTTCTAGTTATAAGTACTGGAGATCCAGCAGTGGGCACAAGAGATTCTCGGCCTCGTGTCTCTCACTGAGTTGTCAGTGCTGGTCAGTAAGTGTGGTGGACACTTTCTGGTTTCCAGACTCAAGTTTCTGGGCCCTACAAAGTGCAAACACGAGGCCCCTTTCTCCTGGGAATGTACCCCATCCTCATAGGCTCCCTGTCCTAGCTGTCCAAGCTGGAGAACCGCCTCCCACTTTTGATATTACTGCTTCCCTGACCCCTCATCTAATCAGGCACCAGATCCTAGGGATTCATTCTTGGTAAGGTCTATGGAATCTCTCCTAGTACGGTTTTTAATTTTTGTTTATTTTTAATTCTTAAAAAATTCCATTTACTAAACATTCCTTTGTGTATTTTCTGGGGTTGCCCTCACAAAATACCACCCACTGGGGGCTGAAATGACAGAACTTTACTTTCTCACAGTCTGGAGCCAAGGTCAAAGTGTCAGCAGAACAGATGTTCGGCAAGGTCACGCCCTCTTCAGTGTGCAGATGACACCTTCACTCTGTGATTTCCATGTCCCATCATCTGTGTGTGCACACAGCTCTGATGTTGCTTCCTTGCTTCCAGTACCAGTCTTGTTGCATTAAGGCCCCACCTTTACAACTTCTTTTAACCCTGATTATCTCCTTACAGGTAATAGAGCCAAATACAGAGGTACGTTGGGGTTCATGAATGTTAATCACTAACTCTGTACAACCAGCATGGAATGAATTAAGTTCATAAACCGAGGTACCACTGCATGGCCATACTGGGGTTTAGGGTTTCACATATGAATTTTGAGAGGATACAACTCAGCCCCTAATAATCCCCACTGAGGCATTTCTATATTGTTATAGTTCCTTATTGATCCTAATTTTTGACTCCCTTTACCAGTTCTTTAACATACAACCAGGTTCATCTCAGTAAACAGCATTTTAAATTATAATCTTATTAAAAACTAAAGGGACTACCAAGAGGGCTCACCTTTAACCAAACTTCATAGACTAGCATTAGGCTTCCTGATAATGGTCTACCTTTTCAGCCAAAACAATGCCTTTCCTACATAGAACAAAGCATTTTGAGTCATCTCCTTCAGCGTTCTTTAAGCATTCGGTAAGTGTTCCCATCTCCAGGCCTTCATGCACATTATTTTCTCTGGAATATTCTTCTTTTCTTCTCTCAGATACTGCCCTTACTTCCAGAAGTGACATCTTCCAGGTCACTCCACCCACTGTGATCTTTCTTTCTGGGATTGGATTTTTATTTGAAGGCAGATGCTATCACCTACTCTTGTGTGTATGTCTATGTTCTGAGAGGACTGTCTGTGGGCAAGTACTGAGTATTTCAGTAGTTGTGCTTAGGACAGTGGCAGTACTCCCTGTTCTCATTCCATGCATGGGTGGATAGATGTGTAGACAGGTGAGAAAGGCAAGAATGAAGAGTCCCTTTGATAAAGTTGTCTGGGACTCATAGCTTAAATACCCATCTTCTCTGAGAAAACTTTTGCAACCCTGCTCAAGTCTTTATCATATCAAGATATTTTAAATTCTAGTATAATCTTCAGATTACTAGATAACTTTACAGTGTTTTTTTCTCCTCACCCCTCCAAAAATTCTAAACTCAGTGGAACTAAGGACTATATCTTGCTCCCTGGTGTTTAGTTAGCAGCTGACACAGGTATATTTGCTGAATTCATGAGTGCGTAGTGATGTGGTGAGATCTTTTAGAATGTGTTTTGTGCCTAGCAAAGCTTACACATGGAGAGGGGGAGGGTATCCTTAGAAAGCAGACTCTGAAAACCTGCTTTGGAGGCATTTAGAAAATCTCACTCTAATTTAGTAACAAGTGTGCCTGTGCCTTGCTTTATGTATTGTGTTATGTTAACAAATTGTCAATATTCACTCAGAATACTTAAAAGGCTATCCATACAAGAGTATTTAAGGAGCCATGTAATCTACTGTGCATAGAAAGCCAACCTTTAATCATCTGTCAAAAAGTTATTTTTCTACACAATGCATTTGTTTTCTAACTCTAGACTTTCACAGGGGGAGTTTCTTTATGGGTGGCATGACCTAGAGTGACTCTTACTATGTACAGCAGCTTAAGTATCTTTCATCTTCCATCTTTCTCTTCCACTTTTATCATCCCTGCTTTGGGAGCCACTCTCTAGTTTCCTGATCTGCTTCTCCCTCTGACTCCACCAACGTAGGCTGTGTCTTTCTGCCTTTGCACAGAGGTTCCTTTGACTAAAAAGTCATCCTGACTGGGCTGGAGATGTAGCTCAGTGGTAGAGTTCTTGCCTTAGATAGACAAGGCCCTGAGTTCAGGCCTCAGTACTCATAACATAAAGAAATTGATAGTACTGTTCATTTTTGTTCTTGCACCTTGACACTTGTGTATTATGCTATTTCTTATAAGCCTTACATCACATGCTGCTCTATAAGCTCTTTTAAAGTAGAACTGTACCTTGTGTTCTATTTGTATGTCCTTTTATGTCTGATGCTTTTGTGAAATGTATTTACAAGGCTTTTGGAAATGAATATTCCATTGCTTGCAGCCTAATTGTTTGGCTCCAGAATTCTGCAGGTGAAAAACAAAAAGAACATTCTGGAGTCCCTCCCAAGGACTGACCAGTCCCTCCCTAGGGTGTTCTTGGTGGGAAGGCAAGATCACTTTTGTACCATGTGGACTCAAAGGCCCACACATTGTAGTCCATGTTTGATGTTGACATAAGGAAGTCAGATATTAGTTGAATCTCTCTCTACCTCTACTATATTTGCATTTTCTACAGCTGGCAAGAGAAAATTGTCCTGTTGGCTAAGTCTTCTCCTTAATTTTATTTGATCCTTGGCAAAAGATCCAAAAAGTGATGAAACTAAAATTAAAAATGCAACTCACTTTTATTCTCTTTAAAGAGTTGCATCGGCAGACTCACTTGTAGGAATACTTTACCTCAAAGAGGCAGCTGTGTCTTTTCATTTTCTTTTTTTAAAATTAATTTTATTGAGAAAGAAGTAGCAGTGAGACAGTTTCAAAACAGATTAGTAGGACAGTTTCAATAATTAATACATTGCATATCATTGTCTTTGTAGTAGTTATTCATAGTGAAGATGCAGACATGATATCTTGTGTAAACACTATTAGTTCAAAACTTTCTCTCATTGAACTAAGAGAAAGTAGCTGTATGTCTATGCTATCTATTTTGTATATGTAGATATATTTTTTTTCACTACAAATGGTCCTTCCTTTCTATCCCCCTTTTTTGTTTACTTTTGTCAGAGATGGGTATTCCATTGCCATTTATATATGTTTTTCATTTTCATCTTGTCTCTCTCTCTGTGAAATTCTGTATTTATCTCTGTATATCTCTTGATTTTTTTCCTTTCTTTAACTTTTTCTATTTTCTGCCTTATGTACTTTTTTATTTTTTATTTTTATTTTTTTGATGGAACTGGGGATTGAACTCAGGCCCTTGTGCTTGCCAGGGAAGTGCTTATTCCACTGAGCCATCTTCCCAGCCCCTGCCTTATGTACTTTTAATATCACTTCATGCTTACTTATGAACCTCAGTAAGTATACAGACTTTCCATATTTGTAATAATCAGTGTATACTAACTACATTGTGTTTAACCTCATACTTTAAACACATTTAATTAGTGATAATCTAAAATGCTAGTGTAATTTGCTGTTATTCCTTAAGTGTTTGATGTTTGAATTATCTCCCAGTTCTTAATTATTAATGGTATTGCCCTAAACATCTCTGTAAAAATTATTTTATTACTAAAAGGAGGATTTCCAGGAAAAAGAAATTCACTGAATTTGAAATCTATAAACATAAATCTATTGAAAAAAATCTGACATAATGGCTTCCTTAATGTTGCGTTATAAAAGTTAAGAATGATAACGGTAAAAAAAGGAGGAAAGAACTTATTTGTTCATTCCAAAATATTTGATCACCTGTTAAGCACTGTTCTAAAAGGATGGGATCTGCCAGCAAATAAGAAAGAAAAAAAAATCTCTACCTTTGTAGAGGTATATTCTGGTAGCAACAGGTAGATGATGAACATAATGACCAGAGGCTCCTTATGTGCTAGACTGGAGGGTAGTGTTATAAAACAAGAAAAACAGGAGGCTAAGCGGATTAGGAGTGACAGTGGAATAATGAAGGGTTGTGGGGTGGATTTTTATTTGGAGTTGTAGATAGGCAGCATTGAGTAGGGGATGGAGCGGAACATAAATGAAGTTGGCCACACGCTGATGGCTGTAACTTACCCCCAGGCTCAGTCTCTGGGAGGGGACAAGGAGCAGCTGTATTTCTGACAAACTCCTCTCGGTGATTCTGATGTTCTGTTGGGGCTGTTGCTTTTAGTTCATGAGTCCCACAATTCTAAATTTAAAATAAGTTAATAAGAGGATTGAAACTTTCATAGTGTCCCGAACGTCAGTGATTTAGACATGTTGGTGGTTACCGATGAGATTGAGGTCCAGAGGTTAAATGACTTGCCCAAGGTTACGTGGCCCTAGGAGGCAGACCTACTTTCCAAGGTCACTTTCTGACTCAGAATTCAGTGTGCATTCTGCTGAGTTGGGCTGCTTAATAAGCCGGGATCATTTCACTTCTTGGGGGTAATAACTTCTTGTTTCCCATAAGCTTCACCATTAGGAATGTGGTCTGAACTCAGAATCTCTGTAAGTAAGGTTGATTGGTGTATTAAATATTTGGTTATCTAAGACCCATCAGTTAGCTGCTATTGTTTTAACCTTTACAGTTAAGAATCATTCAAAATGTATTAACCCCATTTTCTGCTTCTTTAGAGGAGTTCTGGAAGATTCATACCAGTTTAGAATTGAATGGACCTTAATTGTTCAGGATCTGCAGTGCCTCTGGGTCATAATTTTGAAGTGAGCTCTTACTTAATATTATTATGAAACATAAAAGCCATTCAGTTCACCTTGGACCTATCTAAGGTTTAGTTTTTTAAAAAATATATTTTTAATGCAATTTGCTTTCTGGACATTGTTGTTGGATTTCTCCCCACTTGATAAAAAAAAAAAAAAAAAAAAAAAAAAAAAAAAAAAAAAGAAAAGAAAGAAAAAAAAAAAAACTCTTGTAATGTTGGGTTTTCTGACCTTTTTCTGTAACTTGGGCCTAAATTATATTTGCAGAGTCTGAACTTAGAGGCTTTGCTGTCACTGGGGGACACGCTAAAGCAGCTACATGAGAATCACTCAGAACTCACTTACACAGGCAACGATTCAGGCCTCAGAATGAATGGGGGCACGATTTCAGCTAAATCATTTCTCCTCCGCTTACACATTTCTCCAAGTCTCTGTTCCAGCGACGGGGCAGGTGGCACATTCCCACTGAGAACGCTTGTGGAGATTAGAGGGATATATTATTTTTTTCCCTTCACTAAGCCAGAATTGGCAGTGGAAACTGTCTGAGCTCTTGGCTGCTGTGAAATGGGAGGAAACATGTATATATATCTAGTGCATTTCTCCTTCTGTCCTTTATGCCTGCAGAGAAGTTACATTCAGCAAAAGATACTGGTCCCAGTCTGAAGTGCTCAATTATCCTACAAAAACAGCCTGACTTTTTTTTTCCTTTCTCATGTAGAAAGTTCAACCTAAATTTGTTTCTGAATGACTCGTTATCTTCATGATTCATTTCTTAATGTTCTCCACCAGAAAATGGGCTATAATTTTGGTTTTGTCATAATCTTGCCTGCAGAAACCTCAGTGAGTGATGTGCTTCCCCCCCCCCCTTTAGGTAATTCCATCATAGTAGCCACATTTCTCGAGAAAAGCCTGAAAACGTAGTCATGTGGCTAGAGAGTTAGCATGGCCCTAAATTTAAGCATGTTAAAGCTGGCATGAACAGCAGCTTCCAGAAGGATAACAACCAAAATGGGCAGGCAGGATAGAATCTCAGATATACTTTAGGAATGGCAAACTCTTGACATTGACATTACACCAGGGGTCTGGATGGGGATGGTGTTTTTATAATCTAACCACTGTTGTTTGGTCAGGTTGTAGGTGGTCCCTTGGAAGTAGGGCAGATCATAGCTGTCAGGCTTAGTTTTAAAAACATACTCATATTCAAATCTGCCAAGACCATTTAACATGGAGTTCTAGTGGGCATGGTCCTCAGGCAGGTGCACGGGAAGCATGAGGGAAGCTGGGATGCGAGGAAAGAAGGACAAACTGACTTCCAGTGCTGCCAGCAGAAGGGCCTGGGCTCAGTTGCTCTTTAATAAGGTGAAGAGGGCCAACTCACTGAAGGCCACCAATGTGACCTGTACATAAATGCTGATGCATATGAGCTGAGGTGTCTCAGCCCATCCGTTTACCCCAAGTTAAGAGGCTCTGAAGCATCACCCCAGCTGCAGGAATGTGGGAGGGGGTGGGGCCATTCTCTTCCTCTGCTCAAATGTCACTCTCTCTCTCTTGTCCCTGCCTTCCACAGTGTGTTGATTCCAAGAGCATTACCTAATAAACTCTCTGCCTGCTAAACACCATTGCCTAAGCTGCCTCTTGGAGAGCCCAACCTGCAGAAATCCTTTGAACAATTTGCCTGTCCATTAGAAAACACAGCATGACCTTTTTCCAGATTCACTGGTGATGGACGTTTTCATGTTATCAAAACAACAAGAAAGAACTGAAGTGAGATGAGAAAGCACGAGTAGAAGAATAGAGTTACTTTTTCTCCTTTATATTTGAAATTAGGAAGTAGGGTGATAGCTTGCTTCAGAAATCACTTGAAGTCTTCATGGGATTCACTCAAGAACTTGATGATATGGGGAGAAAAAGGAAGAGAAGGATTACAGTATTTCAGATTGCATATTCATTTCTTTGTCCTTTGCATTAAGACTGGTTTTGCTTTTGCTGTCATCTTAAACCATCTTAGACCAACTCATTACTGCCTCGTGCCATTATGGCTGTGGTGGGCATTGCCTGAGAAGCCTGTGGTCAGTGGGCAGTGTTGGCTGTGCCTGGGTGTCACACAGAGGAAGCAGAACAGCGAGCTCAAAGGCATGGCTCTCCTCCAGAGCAGCTGAGTCTCCCTCCCCTTACCAAGGGGAATGAGGCAAGCCTTTGAGCAGTCAGGCCTCAGCGTGAGGAAGAGACATTGACAATGGGAGGCTGGATAGAGTAGCAGTCTGGGAGAAAGTATAGTGACACCCAGGAAGAAGGAAAATTTGAGGAGGGGAAAGCAAATGAGACCACGCACACAGCTTCCTTTGGATGTTCCGCAGGAAATCAGGCATTCAGGACTCATTCCGGTCCAAGGCCTCCCATTTCTCGGCATGAATTTCTAAAGGTGAGGACACTGGAATGGGCCTTCTCAGCCTTCAGACTGCATGAGGGAAAGGGGGCTTGGTGCGGGTAGAGGGAAAGAAGACTGGACTTGGAGACCAGGTCTTTCCAGCTCCCAGCGTGTGTGGAGAGGTGGGCAAGTCAGCCGGGTGGGCCTGGGTTGCGGGGTCCCTTCCTGCTGGGGACAGGCGTCCTGGTGCTTTGCTGATGGCCCTGTAAACATGTGTCCCTGAGAAGCCAGAGACTTATGCATGGATCTCCGCAGCTCCCAGCCCTTGGGTCCTGGCCCAGGGCAAGTGCGGTGGGAGAGAGGGGCCAGCACTAGGGGGCGGCGTCGCGATTGGTGCAGACGGTACGAGGCCTCTGGGCAGCGGCGGTGGAGGAGAGGGCGCCCAGGCGTGGTGCCCGCGGCCGCGGGGCTGGGGCACCTGAGGAAGGCGG
>NW_004524904.1:359933-411014 GCF_000260255.1 Octodon degus
AAACCAGGGATTGCACTCAGGCCCTTGCACTTGCCAGGCAAGCGCTTATTCTACGGAGCCATCTCCCTGCCCCCCTCCTTTTTTTTTTGAGACAGGATCTCACTATGCAGTCTAGGCTGGCCTTGAACTTGCTTTTGTAGCCCAGGCTGGCCTCAAACTCACAGCAATCCTCCTGCTTCAGCCTCCCAAGTGCTGGGATTACAGATGCACACCATCACATCCTGAGAGTTCATGTTTTAAAAGTTCTAATTTTGAATATCTATACTTATTGCTGGTTGATGTCTCTAGAGTCTGCTTCTGCAGGGGTGGTTGGGTAGGAGAAATCTGTCCTATGGAGTGGAACAGAAGTTGGTGGCCTCTCAGGAGCTCGTGTCTCCCAGGGGCAGGAGGGCTGAAGGGTCTCTGGCCAGGCTCCCAGAGCCACTCCCGTGCCCAAGGTCAGGGCACTGGTGCCACTGCGCTGGGCAGCAAGCCATACTGCACCTCCCTTCCGCGATGCACCAGGAACACTCAAGGGATGACTCCGGGCACCTTGAGGAAGGTCGGCAGCTCTGGGCAGGCTGAGTTGGGTGAAGTGGGGCAGGCAGGACCTCCTGCCGAAGCTTCTGGAAGGACTCAGTCGTCTTGACACTTGTAGTCGCCCCCTGGGGGACTGCGGTAACCAAGGAAGGTGGGATTCGGGTGTTCACCAGCGCTTTCAGGCCTCAGTTTCCCGCCCAGAGGTGCGCTGTGTGTTTTTGGGGAGAGAGGCCTCGGCTGTCCAACGACCTGGGGTCACGGCTTTGGGGGTCCTGGACGGGGTGGCTGCGCAAGGTCCCCGAGAGGGGACAGATAGGGTGGGCCGCCGAGGGGCTTCAGGCTCTGCTGGCGGCGGACAAAGCGGCGGCACCACCCCGGTGCGCTGGCCAATGGAATGAATGGGATATAAATAGCGGCCAATGGGCGGCTCGCAACGGGCCCCTTAAGAGCCCCGGAGCGCCGGCGGCCGCGTTCGCCTGCGTCGAGCCGGAGCTGTAGACTCTGACGAGCGCCCCCGCCCTCGACCCCGGTGAGGGGGGGTCCCAGGGGCGAGGGCGGGGGTCGCCGGGCTGGCGTCACGGGTGGGGTGGGCGCGATGTGTGCCCGCAGCGAGCGGGGCCGCAGGGGTCCGGGCGGCGCGGGGCGCGGGAGAGCCCGGCAGAGGGATGGGCTGCGCCCCCAGCATCCACGTCTCTCAGAGCGGTGTGATCTACTGCCGGGACTCGGACGAGTCCAGCTCGCCCCGCCAGACCTCCGGCGTGTCGCAGGGCCCCGCGGAGCCCCTGCACGGCCTCTTCGTGCAGACCGACGCCGCCGACGTCGTCCCCGCGGGCCGCGCGCCGGGACCTCCGGGGGCAGTCCGCGTCCGCAGAGCCCGCGCTGAGCTGGGCAGCGGCAGCAGCGGAGGCTCAGCAGCCCCCGCCGGGACCACCTGCCGGGGTCGGAGGCGCCACTGTTGCGCCAGCGCCGAGGCCGAGACCCAGACTAGCTACACCAGCGTGCAGGTAGGTGGCGCCCGCGTGCGTGGGGCTCCCGCCCCGTCCGGCTCGCGATGCCGGGTAGGGTCTCCCGCGGCGGGGAGCGGGCGGGGCGGGAGGTGCGGACAGCTGCGGCTCCCGCGGAGTTTACTTTCCGTTCTGGGGAGTGAGGGCCCAGGAAAGGCGAACGGGAAAAGACCCCTGCAGGGGTTTGGGGAGGGACACCGGCGGGTCCCGGGCCCGGTGGAGAGGAGGCGCAGCGGGCTGGCCTGTTTCCCCGCAGGAGGAAGGCGGTGGCTTGCGGTGCGGGCCGGAGCGGAGGTTGTATCAGCCGGAGCGTGGGGAAGTCGGAGCACTGAGCTGGGTTTGCATGCCCAGCAGGTGACTGGAGCTGACCGGGAGGGATAGAGCCTCCCATCAAGGTTTTCGCCTGGCAAACAGCCCGGCTGCGGGGAGCCTCGGCCCAGAAGCCCGGCCCAGGATTTGTGAATGAGCGAGTGTTTGCGTTTTGAGAGAGCCAAGGACCAGGAAGAGGAGCAGAGTGGAACCTGTTGTCTGTCACTTCAGCCTTTCTGTCGGGCTGCCTGCGTCCTGGACAGACTAAGGGCTGCCAGCCCTGAGAGTAGATCGCCGGCCGAGCTCCATAGAGGGGACCTGGGTGCAGCTGGCTAGAGGGGAAGATTCTGCACATACGTCTGGTCTTTTAGGAGACTAGAATTGTGAGGAAGTAGGGAGAAAAATGCTTACCCGATTAAAGCAGTCACTGGGTATTTCTTAATGACAAATGAAAATGGTTATTTTTTTTAGTGCCCTCTTATATGTTGGCAAAGCATTGTTCTATCCAAAAAGGACTTGATCGTGTCAGTCTGGACACTGGGCTTTATTACTTATAACAAACAGAATGATAGAGGAGCATGTCACTGTGTAGAGGGGAAAAATGCAACTCTGTGACTTTGAAGTTAGGTGGATCCAGTTTTTGCACAGGGAAATTACCAGGAGACATCCCATGGTTCCTTGACTGAGACACATTGCATAATTAATTAAAAACTTGTTCAGCAGTTGACCTAGGTTGAGGGGACTCCTGGTCTTGATTGGAGGAAGTCAGTGCACACTGGAGCCGGAGGCAGGCAGGCCTGTGCAGGTGCTATTGGAAGTCCAAACGCTTTTCTCATAAATTGATTTTTTAAGGGAAAAACACCATTTGGACTCACAATATGAAATTTAACTGATGTTTATTTGTAGCTGTAGCGCTTTTGTGGTAATAATTATACCACTAGTGTAAAAATATTTATTGAGCACCTACTATGTATTAGAAAGAAGCTGCTGCTTTCTTCTTCTTCTTCTTCTTCTTCTTCTTCTTCTTCTTCTTCTTCTTCTTCTTCTTCTTCTTCTTCTTCTCTTCTCTGAACACTAGAGATCTGGGTTCATGGCAGTGCAGTCTATGCTACAAAGGTCAGTGCTGAGTACTGTCTTTTGTCTTTGTTACCTCCTTCTCTACCTTCTGTCACTATTTCACACAGAGTTAGTTTTAGGAACAATTTCAAGGGATTAAAATGTTGTATTTAGTGACAACATTGAATTGGGGTATATTATGATGTTAATAATAAGGACTATCTCTTTTTTATTGTTTAAAAGGAAATTTGCAGACCTCAGAGTGGTGGCCACTCGTGTGTACTTCTTTTTTTTTTATTGTTCAAGAGAAATTATGTATTTTGTCCTTCAGACTAACAAGGATCTCATTTTAGTACCTAGTAACTCTTGCTTCTCTGTTTAGTGAAAGAAAGAAAAAAGGAGAAGAAGAAAGGAGCCCATTCTCTGTGCTCTAGTGCTTCTCCTAAGGTGCTACTTAGAGACCAGATGCAGTAAAAACTAGGTGGGGCCTTGATTATTAGCAGCTACTAGAAGTTTTTTAAATCTCGTTGCTACGTCACTCACATATTAAATGGCTTGACCTGGGAAGGAATTTAACTCACTTTGTGTTATCAACAAAATTCCCAAATGGAAGCTGAATTCATCCCAACCCTACTACTTTAGGGATTCAGTGCTGGTTTGCATTGCATGGATCTCAGAAATTAGATATTAGAAATTAATTTTGAGACCAGAGTTACACAAAGCATACAGAATTTTATCACAATTATCCTAAAATATTTGATAGTATTCTTTAAGCCTGGCTTCTGTGTTGCATTGTCCCTTTCAGTCTTAAAGTTCTTATGTTCTGTATCCTTTGTAGAGGACATTTTGTAGAAGCTTTACTTTCATTTATTTTTAGAATAATTCTTCTTTTGCCTCAAGAGTTTGAGATAGGTGCTAGCCACATGGTTCCCCAATCCTTTCCTAAAATCATTGGATAGAAAAATAAAATCTGTGCCCCTGTGTCCTGTTTATATGGTGGTGGTGGGTTTCAATAGCTTTTTTTTTTTTCCATCTTGTGCATCAATTATGTACTATATCCCCATTATCTCCTTGGCCTCTGGAATTCCCCAGAGTACAAAATTGTGTGCTTGATTTATTTTTTTTCTAGCAAAAATTCATTTAATTAGCCTTTTAGAATGATGAAGCATTATGATGTCAAACATGATGTCAACAGGAACCTTCTTGAATACCTAATTGGCAAAAAAGATTATAAACATTAATAATTCATATGCAGTATAGTGATATCACATGGGTTTCCATTTCTGGTAAGAAGTTAGATTTGTCTCCCAATTGCTGTAAAAATGCAATTTCCTAGCAATTTGTCTCCCTTTTGCTTGCCTTTTTAAAAACAGTACTCCAGCATGATGCTCACTTCTGATAATGTGCCAGTTCTGGAATTCTTCACAAATCCTTGGTTGAACCTTTCTCTGGGAAGAATCAGGGATCCTTGCAAATCTTTTTTCATACCAGCTGTTGCTCCCTGGGTCCATGGGGAACCAAGTAGCCAGTTGCAGCCCTTTGTCGATGCACTGTTTTGCAAATGAAGTTTTGGAGGTTGTTAGTTTAGCCAGCAGTGCCAATAGCTTCTCTTTCCTCCATTCATGGTGGTCATTTATCCATTCCTCCAGGATTTGTGCCCGATTTGCTGTGGGTGCACAGGGTTTAGGAATGTCCATGAGATTTGGTAAGCAAAGTCTGGGCGAAGGGCTGATCTCTTGCAAGAGGGTGAATTTAAACCAGTGACTACTACCATATCTGTTCCACAGAGTGCAGGAGGGTAATCCTGAGTTGACTCTGTGGACAAGGAAGATGAGCCGTTGCTTTACTGACATTATAGTAATTAATGAAGTTTTTGAGGGAAGGGTGGAACTGCTTTTCAAAGTTGTTTTGTGCTTGTTTTCCAAGTCAGTATTCTCAAGCTTTAGTATATATCCAGAATCCCCAGGAAGAGTTGTTGAAGTGCGGACTGCTGGGCCCCACTCCCAAGGTTACTGAGTTAGCAGGCCTTGAGGGTGGCTGGAGAATTGGAATTTCAAATGAGCTGCCACAAGTTGCTGGTATTGCTAATCTGGGAATCATGTTTGACCACCACAGCTTTTAAGTGAATTAAGTTATCTTTGTGGTCAGATGAAGCAGGTGGGGCTGCCTCTAGGAAAGTGTAGCATGATACTGCCTGTACGAGGGGCATAAATCATCCTCTGCTCTCACCTTGACATGTATATGGAACATCTACCATCCCTATCAATGAAGTAAAACTCTGGGCCCCTCAAGTTGGCTGAGAAAGCTGCAAGTGGGGAGAGTGCTGGACCACTAGTCCACTTTGGACTTTTGAAGGTCAGTTCTCCCAAGGAGCCTTAGGGGTTTGCTGCATCCTGTTTCCATCACAGCACTTCCCCTTCCTCTGCTCTGGAAGGGCCCCTCGGCACTCTGGGAAATCACAAGGCAAGGGAGAAGCCTAAAGCAGTCTGATGTCACCTGACATGGGCACATATTTTGTGCTCATCTCTTGGAGGTTTGTTGTTTTTGTTTTTGGAGACAGGGTCTCACTGCTGGCCTTGAACTCACTTGTGTAGCCCAGGCTGGCTTCGAACTTGTGATCCTCATACCTCAGCCTCCTGGGTGCTGGGATTATAGGTGTGCACCACCATGCCCAGCTTGGAGTTCTTGCAAGTCTTTTCACCATCTGTTTTTGTTTTAAAATGGAGCATAAAGTTCAGTAAGCTCAAGTGGATCCTCGAAGTTGCTTTAGTAAAACCCAGGCTAATCCTTCGCCATCGCACATTTTTATCACAATTTTGCTGCTTCTTTCTCCCAACACATTAATTAGAGGCAGTGGGTATGTTTTCTTTTCACTGCTTTTTTTTTAAATAGTTACAGCAATTTTTAAAGAAATCAAGTAATTTCTTCTTTTGACTCCATTAAATAAGGCATCAAACGAGAAAATGACAGAGCATACATTTCTAGCTTTTCAGAGGTGAGACAGTTTCTACTGGAACTCCACCCTGTGTCCATGAGGCAGGGCTTGGGAACCAGTGTGACAGCAAATGGGAGAGAGCAAGCCAGATTCTGTGGCTCCAGACTGATGCTGGGTACAGGCCAGGAATCCAAAAAGAAGGATAGAGTGAGTCTCATAGAACCAGAAGGATGACAGTGTCCGGGGTATGGAAAACCAGCCAAGTTGCTAGGAGCAGGTAAGCACGTTGGGGTCAAGGAACATCTAGAATTAAGCAATTCTGCACTGGTGACAGCCACTGAACCAGCCTGAAACTTCTGGTTTGGGAACAGAAGCTGTGTATTTCTGCTTTGGGGAGTTCTGTCCTGAGTGTGAGACCCCTGAGAGGCACTGGTGACTAAGCAGTGGGCTAATGGTGAGCCTGTACCTAGATGAGGCAGCCCAACCTTTGATGCCTCTGAGGCATCCAAGGTGCCTCTCTGCACCTTGGTCAGACAGGGCTTGGACAGGAAATAGACTCCACACCCATAAGACTTCAGCTGAAAACAACCTGCTGAGGGACTACTGTAAATGTGGTGGCGGGATGAAGAAATGGTGCTGTACTGCAGTGCCTCAAGCCTAGAAAAAAGATGGAGGAAGCCTTTACCACTCTAGAAGGGTCAAGAAGCAATAGTCATGAGAGCCTGAAAAGACAAATCCTTAGAACAGGAAGCCTCACAGGTTGGGATTTTAAGGAAGGATACATTGATTGGGTCAGCAGTTCTGCCAGTGGAGGAAGGAACGGAGAAGAGAGTGGATCGGAGGAAGGGAGGGAGAAGAGCGTGGATACCTCCCCGCCATTGCTCTCCTTTTCATGGGTCTCTTTCTTTTGCTTCCTTTGGCTAAATATACGTGGAAATCAGAAGGTGAGGAGCATATTGACTGAGGTTCCTGGGTGCAGGGCCAGGTGGACAGCAGGCCTGGAGGGGCAGATCCTGAGCACATTCCCAAGGCTCTCTGTGAAAACTGTTAGTGCTGTTTACTGTCACTAGAGGTAGTAGATGTTGATAGACTGAGACTGAGATGGGCGTTGTTGACAGTTGTCTAAACAATGACATTTTAAACACAGTCACCTAATTTATTGTTTGCAATTCCTGCTTAATGTCTGATGATTCTAAAGTAAGTCCAGTGATCCTGGTTGGAGACCTCAAAGTTGCTGTAGACATACCCGGGATTTCAGCTTGCTTGTCACTGGTCGCTGCTGCTGCTGAGCTGTGTTTCTGGGGCTCCCTTGTCTTCTGCCCCCACCCACCTTCAACCCAAAGTGTCAGCATGGGGAGCGAGCACTGTGCTGCTCTGCCAGAGACAGCGGACCCACTGGCTCAGAATAGTTAAGAAATGCATTCTTCTACATGCGTATAAGCTGATGTTTTCCATACAATTTGTATGCTTAGAACATACATTAAAATATTAAAATGTGCTCTGGAGTTTTCATTTGTTTATTAGGTGGAGCTGCGGATCAAACTCAGAGCCTCCCTCAGGCTAATGAACTGGGAATCAAACCCTGAGCTACATGACTGGCCTGCTATAGTACACTTTTAATGTCTCACAGTGCAAGTCTTGGTAGTTGTTATATTTCTGTAGGAAATCCTGCTTTTTGACAAGTTGTAGTGTATGTTAGACTCAGTTATTGATTGACCTTCTCCCTTCTGTCATCTATTCCCATTGGTAGATAAAATCCATCTTTGACTTAGGATTCGCAATTTACTCTTTATTTCTTTTATCCTCTCTTTCTGTCTTCTTAGAGACAGTGCACAGGACAAATAGTTCCTGAAGTGGAATGATCCTATTTTTCTGACACTTCGCTCATGATTGCTATAATAAAAGTCAGGAAATGATTTTACTTTTGGATAATCCATCAGTGAAGTTAAGATTGTTTTGTAATGGTCTCTTTTGTTTCTAAGGTACTTCAGTTTTTCAGGCATTGTGTATAAATTTTAGGAGGTAAATAAGGTGGATATCCTAACACTAGCTCTCATTCAAACCTTTGCTAAAGCTGAGCACTTTACATTGTTTCACCTAATCTATTGTGGCTACAGATTATTTCCATTTTTAATATGAGGAAAGAAAGGTTGCAGGAAGTGCGATAAATTGCCTAGAGGGAGAGCTGAAAAGTGGATGCAAAATCATCTGAATCTTTGAGCCTAGCAGGGTGGTGTATGTCTATAATCCTACCATGCTAGGAGGCTGAGGCAGGAGGATCACAAGTTCCAATCCAGCCTGGGCCAGCCAGTGAGTTAGCAAGACCCTGTCCTAACCACTAGGATTATTGCCTCTCCTACTTGATCTACCTGTTAGGTGTGGTGGGACCAGGTACCTGTGGGCACTCATCCTTAGGCCCATCTGTGGCTGGTGCTGGGATGTAGAGTTATTTAGAGCAGAGGCTGTCAGCAGGTTGGGGCAGGGAGCAGTGGCTTGCAAGGGGCTTTTTCTCATGTCCATGCACACTGTCACCCCATCTATAGATTGCTCAGAGATGAGTGGAGAATTTACAATGTACACAAAATTCAAGTCTCCTGGGTGCATGGCTTTATTTTGATTCAGTATAGTCTTGGCACGTTGTAAGCACTGTATGTGGAGACTTTTTTTTTTTTTTTGAGATGTTAACTGCTAAAAAAATTCTTGTGGTTGCCATTATTGTAATTGTGGTAAATAAAATGAGGTTTTGGTTATTTAGGTATTTTTGAAATATGACTTTTTTAAGGGGAAATTTATCACACACTTTTGAGCAAATTGATTTGGCCAACTGAGCTAACTAGAGTGATGTGTTATTGGGAATATTTGAAAACCATTGCCAGGGACAGGGGTTGGGTCTACTTCAGCTGTATTTCCAAAGGAGAAGTCTGGGAAAGTTCTGTCTGTGCACGGCCTGTGTTGCTGGCACTGCTCAGGACTCTGGTGTTACCCTGAGGTGGCTCTTGGAGGAATTCTTGGGCTTGTCTGGATCTGAAATTGTGCTCAGAATGGCTTTGCCTGTGCTCTGGCAGTTTGTGTCCTGGTGTTACAGGGTGTGTAAGTCACAAAACTCTGAATTCTGAAAATTTTCTAGGAAGACACATTGGAGACTTTTCAAAAGCAGCCTGTCATACAGGGAAACATATAAGAAAACACTGTGCTTTTTGATATTAGAACCACAAATAACATTAGAGCTTCAGATTGGAAGGCAATGGGAGGAGTGCAGGCTGGGTTGGGCTTCTGGCCCCACCAGGGCTCATGCTGAGGGAGCACCCGGTGGAGTTGTGGCCAAATGGACAGAAGAGGACACTGGTGGTGGCAGCTAAGGACGCAGCAACCCACCGACACCCACTAGTGGCCTTGCTCACTTCCACTTTAGAAAACTCATCCATGGTCTTGCCTGAGAAACTGGGTCAATGCGAGGAAAACAGAAGTCACCAGTTAGTTGGAGCTAGAAGTCTGTCTTTCCCCCACCATCAAAAAAAGCACAGTACTCAAAAAGAATGGCAGCCAGATGTAGCCAGAATAAAGCTGGCCTGCTTTATCAACAGCTGGGCAAGCATTTTCCCCAGAGCCCATGGAGTGTACACTCAAGGGTGTGTGTGCATGTACATGTACACACACACACACACACACACACACACGCACACACACACACACACATAATTTTCAAGGTACCTAATTCATATGCAAACAATGTTATAGGTGGCATTTAGGTTTCTAGGTTAGCCAAAGAAGTTTCTAACCCATCTAGTGGCTGAGATACAGGGACAGTGTTGAAATAATGCTGCCATGAGAGAAACATAAAATTGAATTAGAACTTGTTTCTTCCTATGTGTGTCCTTTGAGACAAGTGGGTTTATTAGAGGGTGACGGAGCAGGTGAGAGAGCTCAGGAAGCCCTTCTGGGAGCAGTTAGGGGAGGAATAGTGAGCCCAGGAGACTGGAAAGCTGGGGGTGCAGGGATGCGGGGGGCAGGGCGGGGAGTGTTAACCCTGCCGTGCACTGGAGGGAGCTGAGCCACAAGGACTCAATGGGCTCCATCAGGGTCAACGCCACACAGCTGGGACTCGCAACCCTCTTTTTGTTGTGCGCTTCTTCCTAGGGTAAGTAGAACCGTGGCTAATTTCATTAAGACACTTACTTTCTGTGCCTTGTATAAATATTTCAGTATGTATTTTTATTGATTACAAGAGCTCTTAGAAAATTGCAAAATCATTATATGTGAAAAAATTTAATGACTACTTAATCACGTTTTTATAATCGTCTTAGTTGTTATTCTTTTATGTTTACCGATATCCAAATAAGGCCCACTCATCACAGCTGGCTGACATTTCTCTTATATCTCTCTTAATCATTAGGTTCCCCTCTTTTCTCTTTTTTTCCATTTGCAGTTTACTTGTTGAGAAACCTGGGTTGGTTGTCCTGTGGAGTTTTCCCCACTCTGAATTTTACTCAATATATTCCTGTGGGGCATCTAACATCCTTGCCTTCTGTCTTTGCTAGAACTGGTAATTAGAGCTAGAGGTTTGATCAGATTAATACTGTTTTGGAGGGTGGGGATGGGATGAAACACCGCTTGGGCGGCATTGTAGTCTTATATCAGGAAATGCAGTGCGAGGTTGTTCTCTCTGTTTCAAACCCTCGTGACATCCACCAGTCATTATTAGGAGTTGTAAAACAGTGAGGTTCTTGTTGTCATTTCGTAGTCATTTATTGGCTGGAATGTGAGCTAGAAAGAGAAACTTTCACTGCTAGTTGGTTTCCTGGGATAGTTTCCATAGGAAAGACAGGTTAAATACCTGCATCTTTCCTGTTCTGTTCAGTTTTTAAAGTACTAGAATGAGTTGATTCCCCAGCCTTCCCCTAAGGTGACAAGGAGCTTCCCATTTATTTATTTGTTTATTCCCTTAGTATCTTGATAAGAAGTGTAGTGCAGGAGTTGTACGGATTTCGTCTCTTACTTTTGGCTTTGCCAGTTCTCCTTTGAGTTCTACAAACTGTGTCTTCCCCCCACTTACTTCTGTGACTTAATTTCTGTAAAGGTCACTGTCTTCTTCTGTCCAAGGGGGATCATATTTGTTCCAGGCTCATACACGGCATTGCTGCGAACCCGTACAATCACTGCATGTGCCATTCTTAGCACTGGACAGAATTCCTAGCATTGCTTGTTTTAGATATCAATATGTAAGCCAATCTTGAAGACTTTTCACTTAATTTTTTTATTATGGAAAAGTCCAAATATGTATAAAAGTATAGAGAAGAGTATAATGAAACTTCACTGTACACAACACCCAGCCTCAACAGTTTCAAAATTAAGCCCACTTCTTATCTATGCCACCCACATTCTCCCTATTTTGGGTTTATTTTAAAGCAAATTTAAAACATCCTATTATTTCATCTGTAATTATTTCAGCATGTAACTCTACAAGATAAGAACCGTTTAAAATAACTATAATATCATTAGCACATTCCTAATTAAAAGTAATTCTTTAATATCAAATGTTTTCTTTCTTGTTTGTTTAAATCATCTTCTGCGTATGACTGACCCGTTGCAGTTGGTTGATAGCTATTTACTTATTTGGTACAGAGTGTCACTATATAGCTCAAACTCATAGCAATCCTTCTGTCTCAGCCTCCCGAGAAATGGGATTACAGGCATGTGCTGGCACGGCATGTGGTACCAGGGTTTGAACTCAGGCCTTGTGCTTGCCAGGCAGACACTTACACTGCCTACAAGCACTTAAACCACCAAGCTACCTCCCCAGCCTGGTTGCTCTGTTTTAAAATCATCTTTTAAATGACAGATCCCCCTTTCTCTTCTTTCACTTACAGTTTGTTTGTTAAAGAAATAGGACTAATTATTGCACGGGTCCCTGTAGTCAGAATCTTGCCAATTACTTCCCTGTGGGGTCATTTATGACATCTTCCTTCCCTGGGTCTTGGTAGTTAGATCCAGAGACGTGAGCAGACCACACGTATTTAATTCTTTTGGAAGATGACTTTACAAGTGGCATGTCCATTAGGCGGCACATTATGGACACCTGGCCATCTCTTTGTGTGATGATAGCAGTCATTGCCAAATTTTGCCTAAATTTCTTAAATGCCTTGGAATTGTAAAACCTGTATTGCTTTTTCTTTTTCTTTTTTTACTTTTTAATAAAACATTGATGACTTATTTGATTCTTCATTAATTAAGATGAAGGTTTTTATCACTCTTACCTTTCCATTTACTCTTTTTTAAATTAATTTTATTGAGAAACAGCAATGAGACAGTTTCAAAATCAATTAATAGGACAGTTTTAATAATTAATGCATTGCATATTGTTATCTTCTTAATGGTTATTCATAGTACAAGCAAGATGCAGACATGATATTCTGTCCAAATACTATTAGTACAAGTGTTTCTTCTCATTAAATTAAGAGAAAGTAGCTATATATCTATCCTAACTATTTTGTATATACAGATACAAAATGGTCCTTCCTTTGTATCCCCTTTTTTTAATTTAGCTTAGTCAGAGATGGGTATTCCATTGCCATTTAAATAATGTAGGTGCATGAATTCAGCAAAATAATCCAATATAGTCCAGTAGTCCATAATAGTAGTGGGTTACCCGTAGGACTGGCAATGTCAGAAGTTGTTGACTTGAGCCTCTTACAGCTCAGCATATTAATATGGCTTTACTTTTTATACCTCGTTTTAATACTTTTCTGCTGAATGGTTAAGATCAAGATAAAGCAAGACCTATATAACAAGAAATGTATCTTTTGTATCTGACAAGGTCAGTCAAATCCCCTCAGGATTTATCCTGTTATCCTGTACCATGGTTTGCAGATCCTTTGTCAGTGTTAGCCATGTGAATGAGTCACAGCCATTGCTTGACCAATTTGCTCTCTGTGAAAGCCTGAGAGAATATTTTCTCTCCATGTGACTCTCCTTAGCCACACTCTACATTATCGATCACTTTCATCTGTGGCCCCTTAATCTCCTTGATCAGAAAATTTGGGACACAACTGAGTTACAGGATGTTACAGTAACATGTTCTCCTATATCCTGAGTCTTCACTGACCTTGAAAGGCTAGCACCAAAATGTTAGCTGTCCTTGCAGCCCTTCTTTTTCTCTAATTTTTGGTCTGCAAACTTAGTTTGTTAACCCTCCAGAAGAAAAGCTTATTAGTACCCTACAACATATGCAGTTGGGTTTAACCTCACTACTGTCTGAATATCAAACATTTTGGGCATAACATGGAACAGGTATTTTCCATCTAGTATTGATATGTTAAACTTTTAGTCTCTACAGAATATGGAGAAAAAATTTAAAATATATAAAATATTAAAAAATGAATAAATAATTGCATATTTTACACAGAAATTTAGAAATCTAACCATATACAGCATTGTAGCAGGACAGTCCTGTGACTTTTTTTTTTTTACTTTACTCTTTTTTCATTTATTACCTTTTTTTTTTTTTAAATAAACATTTACTTGAGAGACAGTATGGCAATAATTGGTATGTCATGACAAGCAGTAAGTATTTAGAAGACCAGAATGACATGCATTCCAAGTGTGACCCTTCTATTACATACTGCTTTCTTCAGTGCAGTTGCTCAGTTCACAGGTATCAGCATATATAGTTAGTCAGGGTGAGAATCCTACCAATTAACTGCTAGTTTCGAAAACCTGCTGAAGGTTCTCAAGGTCATTGCCTTACCCATCTCATGCATATAAATGTATGGCTTTGCCCCTGTCATTTTTCCCAGCTTTTCTCCTTGCTCTCTCCTTGTTGTCCAATCCTCAAGTTCTCACTTTCCTTTTAATTGTGTTATACCTTTCTATTTGTATTTCTTCTTTTGAGTGCTTATACTAGGGAGACTACTGTGTTGCTTTTTCTACAATACTGGAATAATTTGTGAAAGAGAAACCCCTTCCTCAACTGTTCGGTTACACTCATTTATAATTCCTATGGGAAAGACAAGACGAATGTTTGCTTTATTCTTGTCTTTTTGTTGCCAGTTCTCAAAATGAACTAGCTCCATTCTCTAGAGGGATCCCAGATGTGCTTAGTGTTGTCATACAGTTCTCAGTTTGTAAACATTCAATGTGTTCAAGGCCACTGCAGTACTAGCCTTTCTGGTGCTTGGCTGTCCTGTCTCTCTGCACATGGGGCCTGTGTAATGTTCCCTGGGAATGTTCAGTACAGTTCTTGCTTTTTGTCTGACAAGATGCTTCAGGTTCATTGTTTCTTCTGTGTCTCTGATAGAGAACCAGTCATTTCTCCCAAGAACCTAGTTCTTTTTATTGTCAAATGGGAGTCACAGGTGTGGATGGTGGTACACATTACTGCTCATAGTTTCTGTAATTTTAGTGGACAGAGTCAGGAAATAAATACTTTTTAAAGATAAAAAAAGCAATATGAGTTTATAGTTCCAGTTCAGATTTGAGACTAGAAAACTTCTCTTCATCAGTATTAGATTTGTTTCCTTTTTTTTACTTCCCCATGATTTAAGTACTGATTCTTTTTTTTTCTTTATATTTTAGGGGAGGGTCTACAGGGTATTCAGAGTCTCAATACTAGATTGGATTCATGGTGATCTGCCTGTTTACAGCCTCCCAAGAGCTGGGATTATAGGTGCACGCCAGTTTCAATTGTCATTTCAGCATGCCCTGGGGTTGGGGCCAGTATGGCAGGCCTGGGGATCAAACCCCCAGCCCCTGTACCTGCTTACAGGTGCTTTAATCCACTAAGCTATTTGGCCATCTCTTAAGTACTGGCTCTTAACATCGTAAAATACACATCATTTGTTCTATCACATAACAAACATCTTAGAATAACAGTGATGAACACTAGTTTAAGATCAATATGATCACCTCAAACAGTTTAATTTTTTCCAATTTAATTTTTGATGTAAGGACATGTCACACTAGGGATCATCAGTTCTTTTTATGTGACTTTTCTACTAAGAGTCAAGAGTTTTTGCTAAATTCGACAGGTTTGTTTTTTCATTTTACTTCTGATGGTTTTTTAAGCTTAATTATGTGTCATAAAAGTATAAATTATCTACTTTTTCAGAGTAAAATATGTACAATGAATTTACAGAAGTTCAAATTTAATGTTCATTTTTAAATGTTCTGTACTCTGTATCCTACAGGTAACTGTATTTTAAATTTGTACTTAAATTTACATTAGTTTTAAAAACACACAAGCATGTGTTCACAGACTCCATAAGTTAGATGCGTGGTAGCACACAAACTCACTTTTCTGCACTTTCCTCTTTACTTTCTATTCTGCAGATCACTCCACTGCAATGCCTAGAGATATCCACATTTTTTAAAGACTGCATGGTATACCATTGTGTGGTTGTGCGGCCAGGAATTTTTAAAAAAATTTTTGATAATTCTTTACAACAGTGAATTGTTTTCCAGAAATGGAATACTCAT
This sequence comes from Octodon degus, assembly GCF_000260255.1. Classification (NCBI taxonomy): domain Eukaryota; kingdom Metazoa; phylum Chordata; class Mammalia; order Rodentia; family Octodontidae; genus Octodon; species Octodon degus. Next base: position 375,228 of record NW_004524904.1, read on the forward strand.
CTATTTTGTCTCAGCTACTCTTCTCTCATTGCTGGGACAAAATACTCAACATCCGCATAAGGAAGCAAATGTTTATTTAGCGCACAGTAAGTGGACGTTTCAGTCCATACTCAGCTGGCTCCAAGGCAGAGGAGCACAAGGCAGGGGACAGCCACTCATGGTTCATGGCGGGGCCAAGGAGCAAGAGGAAAAAGAGGGGCAGCAGCTCTGGCAGCTGGCAAGCCTCTCGCTCCTCCTCACATTGTAATGCAAATTGCCCACCCCAGAGTGTAACACTCTCACCTGCAATCCCAGAGTTGGATCAAGAATCAGTCACAAACTCCAGAAGCCGCCCCAGGTCCACATGAGGCTTTGAGGGGACAACTAGACACACACCATAACATATTTAAAACATTGACTTCTTCCATTCTATAAAGACTATTATTTAGTCCTTTGGTCTTCTGGGAATTATGAAGTAGGCATACAATTTTAGTTCATGTTTAACATCTCTAGTAGAGGTTCTCTGTGAGTCAACACTTTTGGCTGCTATCACCCAGCTGTGGTTTGGTTTCTGTGGTCTCTGAGTTTTCTAGAGCAGGTTCCTACCTGTGACAGACAAGCTGGGCACCCTAAGTCTCCTGCCTTGATCATGCCAGCAACATGGCTTGGGCATTTAACACACATAGATTAAGATTGGGAGTCCAGGCTTAGCTCCTCTACTTCAGGGCATTGTCTGAGGCCGCAGGAGAGGTGTTGGTTAGGCTGGGTCTCATCTGAAGGCTTGGCTAGTGGAAATCTTCCAAGGTCAGGTATGTGGTTGTTAGTTGGATTCAGTTATGTAATGGCTGATAGGTTGAGGTCTTAAGCTCCCTACTGGGTGTTGTCAGGTAACCCTCCATTCGTCACCGCACAGGCCTCACCAGCATGGCAGTTTGTCTTGTTAGAGTCAACTGGAAAATTGGTCTGCCACGAAGTAAGGAGGTATTCACAGACTTATGTAGTCCCTTCTGGGTGCAGAGGAAGAAGTTGCTCAAGGGCATGACTCAGAGGAGGTGGGACTCACTGGGGGCTATGATGGAGCCTGCCATCTGTACAGCTGCTTACCACAGTTACATAATGTCTGACAGATAGCATTCTGTGGGAACAGAAAAGAAGGCCATCCAACTCTTCCTGTTGTATTTCTGCCTGACATGGAAATGGATTCTCAAACAATTCAATGTCTAGAGGTCTGAGTGTATCTTTGGAGGACAAATAGATTAACTTCTGTAGAAGACATGGAAAGAGGAGGGAGACGGAAGTTCTCCAACTCAGGAGAACAGCAGGAACATCAAGGAGGAGAAGTAGGATGGTCTGTCTGAAGGGGCCCTGGGATGACCAGTGTGACTATGTATGGAAACCATGTAGAAAGAGCCACCAGTGGAAAATGGTGAAAGGCAACACCAGATTGAGGGGGGGGGGTGCTCCTTTGCTGGGCTGAAGAACAGGGAGTTTTATCAGGGGGAGCCAGGGAACGGGGTTGCAGTTTATTGGTGTGGAAGAGTAATGTTAGCAATTTTAATAATTCCTCATGGGCTCAAGGAAGAGACTCTGTAGTCAAGTAGCAGCAATTGAGACAACAGACTGCATTTTCATTTTTTTAGATTAAGGAGTTGTTAGATACTTGGATAAAGCAGACTGGGAGATAGAGTAGCCTGGAATGGCATTAAGTTTTGGGCTCAGTGTTGGCAGAGCATTGTTGTTGAGACTTAGTGGAAAGAGGAGATGGCAGGAAAGGAAAACGTGGAAGGGAGAGATCTGCTAAGTGTTCATAAAGTTTGTAAATTAAGCGACTGATGACAGGAGAGCTTAACTCCACTGTATTCCTTACACTGTTCTGTTCTCAATTTAATCAATGTAACTATGTAAATTTACTTTCTAGTTAAGCCATATGCTCCACTGGTAGGAGATACAGCTGAATACTGAATTCATTTTGCTTGAAAGAAATTTAGTGTCATAATTTCAGTAAACCTAGAGCAAAGGTAGAGAGGCCATCTGTCTGCCAGTTTTATCTAGCGCCTAGAAATTGTAGTCTGGCACTTTCCTATCATCAATGCTGAAGTACCATTTACTAGCTATACAGTGTCAGATAACTGAGTTTTTCTAAAAACTTAAGACTTAACTCATAAAACATCTAATTCACTGTTTTAAATTGTAGAGTTCTTACGTTTTTAATATAATACTCCGCAGTTTCATATGTCATATCCCCAGTACACTCATAATACCATGAAAATATCTTTAAGTTTAAAAGGCACTTTACACACCTAACCTGCAGGACATATCTTAGCCTCGTTTGCCATAAACGTCTTCAGGGCAAAGATCATCTATCACAAAGTCTGTCTTAAAATAAGCAGCTGAATATCTCGTGTAGGCACATGGACAGGCATTCTGTAGGCAGGATGGGCTAAGAACACAACAACCCAAACTCTCTTGTAGCACTGTGCTCTGCAGAGGGGTCAGCTGCCTACCCGTGTGTGGGGGGAGTGCTGCGCCACCCAGGATTGTGAGCGAGTGTCCTGCTGTAGAGCCTTAGCCCAGGAAACACGGTTTGAAGTTAGTTTCTAGTAGATGCATATTGTTTTCCCATCATTGTAAAGTTGAAAAATTACAAATGGAACCATCAAAAGAAAAAAATTGTCTGTAGATTTCATTGTGTTTTGAGGCTACCACCACTATCTAATTCTCAAATATTACCGTCACCCCCAAAAGGAATCTGGTGCCTGGCAACAGGCCCTCAAAACTGTACCCCCGATGACTGCTAATTCACTTTGTCTCTATAAGTCTACTTGTTCTATACTGCATACCAAGGGACTCGTACCAAATGTAGCTTTTTGGGTGTGCCTTTTTTCCACTTAGTATCTTTTTAAGGCTCATCCATGTTAAGGATGTTAAAGCATGTGTTGGTAAGCAATTGTCTCTGCCAAATAGTACTCCTTTGTCTGGATATGCCATGTTTATCTATCCATCTATCCACTCGTGGAGATTATTACTCTCCCAATTTTTGTGCTATTATGAATAATACTGCTGTGAACATCTTGTATATATGCTTGGAATAGAACTGCGAATTCATAAGTAACTTGGTATTTAACCTTGAGGAACCCCCCCAAATTGTTCTCCAAAGTGGCTGCATGATTTTCTCTTCCTCCAGCATCTGTCAAGGTCTCTAATCCTCCATGTTCTTAACAACACTTGCTATTACTTAAAAACAACAACAACAAAAATTCCAGAGGATGTACAGTGGTGTATGTGGCTTCATCTGCAATTTCCCTCATTCATAATTCAGGGTCATTCTTAGGAATTAAACAAGACACCACATGAAAGTCTACAGCGTAAATTTTGGTCCCAATTCTTTGCTAGATTTGAGGGACTCTCCAGAATAATTGTCACTGGTCCTTGAGAGTCATTTGCACTGCAATGTTAGCTGAGGAAGGCAGTGTAGGCATAGCTGACCACATGGGCTTCATAATGAATGCTGCAGGCAGCTAAGTTAGATAGAAGTATTACAGGCAGTCAGACAGGGCTAGGCCCTTGAAGAAGATAACATAGAAGACAAGATACCTTACAACTGTAAGAGGGACAGGCGCTCCTGCTGTTGGCCACCCTAAAGATCAAAGAGCAAACAAATGCAAAAAAAAAAAAGCAAACAAATACTAATCTCCCTAAACGTTAGCATCCTGGATTGATCTTCACCCTGAGAAAGCCAAGAAGAATCATCATCTAATGGCTACCTGATAAAGTCCTGTTTTCCATTCATGCCCTTTTGTTATGTGACTCACTTCCCCATTTGGTGTCCTGGACTTAATCAATTTTACCTGAGTAATGCTGCTTGTAATCCCATTGGGTGACCATAGTTTTGTCCCACCCCACATCAACCTAAGGGAGTTCCCATTCTCTCCACCTTAGCCCCACATTGTTTTACACTATAAAAGTCCCTGAAAGAGACAGCTTCCTGGGGACAGCCCACTTGGGCCCCCTTCCTGTCCCTCTCTCAGACAGGAACTTCTTTTCCCTCAATAAATATATTCTGCTTATACCCTCCATTTGTTCCGAAAATTCATTCTTTGGTTTTAGAGAACACGAACTCATTCAGATCAGGTCAGTAGTATCACTTCCCCTATATCAGTGGGATGGGGGGGGCACATGCCTAAGCCCCTAAGAGCTCTGTCCTAGAGTTCTGGAGTCACAATCTAATGGGGCTGCTTAGTCTGTGCAGCTTTAAAATCCCACATGTTTAATAAGGATGCAAAATCAAGGTTTGGAAATCCCTGTTTGGCTCCAATCTGGAGGATGTAATTGAGACCAGAGAAGCAAGGCTTGGTCTTCAAAATCCTGCTGCATCACTGTTACTCACCACCTTCGGCCGCTACTGAGCATAAAGCATTCAGATCTCATGATAAAGGCAGAGGGAATGGGGCACTATTTTCACAGGTGCTGAAGCTAATGTTTAGATTTGATTCAGGAGCTTAATACTAGCACACAGAATCGTTGGGAACTCTGCACTGGTTTGGGTCCACTGAGCCTCACAGCCTGTATTGGCTTCTGATGTTTGTTTTGATGATGCTGAGGAAATGATGGTGAAGAGAATTCCCATCCATAACTCATGCAGAATTCATGGGTAGCTGTTTTCGAATGCATTTCCAGGTGCTCATGCAAAGGCAGAGAAAGCTGACAGAATGGAAATCAGCGATACACCAGACACAAGGAAGAAGCCAAACCTCAAAGCCCCAGTGTAAAAGGAATTAGGGAGAGTCTGAGGGAGTGTCCCTCGCATTTCTGTTATTTCTGTTTCTGGGCTTGGGTTGAATATGTGACTTTTTTGACTGATGTCAGTAGCTAAGAAACATTGCTTCTCTCTGCACTGTTCTTCTCTGATTGCAGTGGAGAAAAGTGGATTCAGGCTTAAAAGGAGGGAATGTCAAATGCTAATCAGAGAAAGTAGGCATGATAGGGTAGCAGTGTGAAGAGGGAGCTGTGTGACAAGAGGTTTTGTTATATATATGTCAATGAAAAGTTGATTGCTGTTGTCAAAGTTGTATCATTCCCTGTCTCCGGGGAAACAGTGAAATAGAGTGGAATGCTTAAAAATGAGAGACATTTTCCCCCCGGGAAAATAGTCTTTAGTACATGTTATGGGCATACAGGGACAGTGAGCTGTCCAGCCTCGCAGCTGTGTGAAGCCTTGCCTGCTGGCTGAGGGGCCCCCTGCAGGAGCTGTGTCCAAACTGTGGCATGGAAGTAAGCAAGGAGTGGGGAGAAGGGACCTGGCCCCTCTCTCACCTACAGTGCCTGGGCACTGCCCCTCTGAGGGTGCAGGTGGCAGAGGTTGGGACTCCCTGGGTGCCAAGCAGGCTGGACACTGGATGTGGATAGCCTTGGGAGTTTGCAGTTGGTAACTGACTTACACAAAAATCAACTATCTTATAGTGATCATGTTTTATTTTTCATAATTTTACAGTGTGTTATTCTGGAGAACTTGGAAAAAATCTTGTAAGATAGAACGATGTCCATTTCTCATTTTTAAAAATTCCACCATATTCCACATTTTCTTTTGCAATATTGTTTATCCTTTAGGCAGTGAGCCTTGTTGTCTCCAAAACTTTCTTGTACCGCTCCTTATTTTCACAGTAGATTGGCGTGTATCACTGTGGTCTGATAAGTCAAATGAAGAGAGCCAGAAGCGCTTCTTAAATTTCTCTGTTTTAGATTAATGCGTAAACTATCCAAAGGTGGGCACTTGTCTTCAAATTAGTCAAAATGGGGTTCGGTTTCATGTCCTCTGTAGCTGGGGTTAAAGTGAATGTGGTACAGATAGACAGAGCTGCCGGTAGTGTTTTGTAAGTGTAGTGGGGGATTATTTTGCTCCATATGTGAATGAAATACATTAGCCTGGAGTGGATGGGTCACCGAGTGACCCATTTTCTCCACATCCTGTGTATCTTTTCTTCGGTCTGGGTAAAGAGTGGGGAGAAAGGCTGTGTCTCTGATGCTATGAGGTTGCTAGGGAATGGTTTTCAAAGTGCTCTGCCGTGATGCAGCCAGTTGAACTTTTTTGTGTAGTGTTGTCATGGAAACCAAATACATCATTGCCTGGTCTGACTAATCTATCTTTTAATGATAAAACATTGTAATCCAGGGTTAACAAATAAAAAGAATTAAAAATGCAGTGAAGACCTCAGTAACTTTAAAGGGACTACTGATAGAAGGAGAAATCTTTTGAGGCAGGTTTCCCGTGTTAATAGTGGCACTGTGGAAATTCGTGTTGCGCAGTTCACATAGATGGGGGCTCTGCTATATGAAGTGACAGGAGCTAATTGATTTGTTTTCCTTATTGTCGTTGGAGGAAGAAAACCACATTCACCCTGTGGCTTGTTGCTGTGGGGTTTAGAACTGACCCTAAGTCTCAAGAATGTCCTTTAATAGGGAGGTGGCACCAGGGGGCTCTTCAGGGTTGCCCGGTTTTGCTCTCTAGTTGGTGGCCTGGTTTCCCTAGCCCCTCGCTCTCTCAAGCTGCTTGCCCTGTGCATGTCTTTGGTAGCTGTCCCACCCACAAAGGCCTGTCCTGTGGGGAGGGTGCCCTGGGTTTGTTCTCTCAGCTGAGCATCTTTCACCCCCTCAGCCCTGGCCTCCCTCTGGTGGTTTTAAGGGAAGCTTAGGAAGAGAAAATCTCCTTTGTGTATTGAGGGCAGAACTCCCTGGCCCTTTAGGGATAGATGGGAGCTGCTTGTACACTGATCTGTGGGTTACTAGGGCAAGCTTAAGTGAAAGTACTTCAGCAGGGTAGGAGAGCTGAATTGAAAGGAGATTTAATCCTGTGTCAGTTGTTTGTCTGCTTCCATGGGATTTAGCTCTTGGGTTTTTGTTCTAAATCCCTGTCCCCAGAAGCCGTGGGAGCTGGTGTGGATAGTAGATTTTTGTTGCATTGGATTAAATCTTCTAATTTGTTCTAGACCTTTCCAAAATATCCTTTATTAATATTGCCACCTTGAATATATGTTTGAGGCATTTTCACATAAGGGGAAAACGTTTGACTCTAGGCATAAGTCCTGAGATAGACAATGGAAAGAAGCCAAATGAAAGCAGTGTTTCACTAAGCTGGATGTGGTGACACATACCTCCAATCTGAGCACTTAGGAAACTTAGGCAGAATTACCTTGAGTTCAAGGACAGCCTGAACTACATAGTGAGACTCTGTGTTAAAAAAAAAAAAAAAGAAAGAAAAGAAAAAGAAAAAGAAAACTGCATATAAATCAGTATTGCACTGAAGGGGATTTAAGGCCCAAACTGAGTTTCACCTAGATTCTATTTTCAGGATATCTGTTTGGTGCCAGGTATTTCTGGTATACCTGTTATGTCCAAAAGAATTGCCAGGAGCCTTATATTTAAGGGGTTAAAGGCCAAGGCCAGAGGCTGTGCAGAGTAGCCACAGACTGCAAGGATGCAGTCTGGTAGCAGTAGTGGAAGCCCTGCCATCCACATGGCTTGCTTATAAGGTTGGTCAGTTCCACAGTCTTGACTGTGACTTCTGATGACATATGCCTGAAAGTTCCACGTGACCTTCTGGTATTGACCTTTGTTGATAAAAGCAGCCCTCAGAATTCAGGCTAGAGTCGCTCTTGATTCCATTCCATGGTGCTTTGCTCTTCCTGCTTTCTGCCCCTCCATGGCCTTCAGGTAAGAGTCATAGTTTGGTTGTAATAGCTTGGCTCACCTTACTGCTGAGAGTGTCCACATTTCACAAGCAGAGATGAGGCAAGACTGTCATATCCAGGAGGATGTCACAGGAGACTCAGTGATGTCAGAAGAGAACAACTGAGGATGCTCTGGTTTACTCTCCAGTGGTGGCATCTCTTCTCCAGTCTACCAGACACCCCAGTCTGGATTTCCCCACCCTGGGCTTCTCTGGAGAAGTATGACTTTGTCTGCTGCCTGCCAGAGACCTCCCTAAGATTCCTAGACCCTGAGGGCCAGACCAGGTGAGGCTGAGACTCAGGAGATACAGAGAGGAGCTGGCTGAGAGCTTTCACTCTGGATCTCCTCCTCTTTCCCTCTTGCTAGATGAATATTCCTGTTTTGTCACTGATTTTATGACATAAGTATAATACCTATCTCATCTGGAGTTAGTGAGGATTAAATGACAGCATGCATGCGAACTGCGTATTATCCTGCCTGGCCCTTGGGAGGTGCTTATCATCACCCTCTTACTGGAAAGTTGTCCCCTGCCCTACCTGTGAGGGCCGTCCTTGGCTTTCCTAGGCTCTACAGGGTTCTGTCGTCTGTGGCTAACCCTGCACCCCAGGTGCCTTGGGTCCCTTTTGATCACAACATAAACTCACACTCTTTTCTTCCTTCCCTTATGACTTGTACATTGTGATTTGTATGTGCACATGTGTATGGAACTGCATATTGGGTAACATAAAAGTGGAGACATAGACTAAAAGCCAGCCACATTCATTAGTGTTGTAAGTGTCACAGATAAAGCATTTGGGATAGCCTTTACTGTAAGGTGGCAGTCCTTCACTCCTGTTCCATGTGGTACTGGGCGTTGCTTGTACCTCTGCCAGTAGGGTCTGTCTTGTGGCTTGGGGACCGTGGCACTGGAGTGGGATGTGGCAAGGACGTGAAGCACCTCTGCCCAGTGCTGCTGTGACCTCAACTCAGGGCATATAGAGTCCTGCTCACATGAAGTTTATGTTGTGATTCGTCATCCTTTTCATTCATTCCTCAGTGCACCTTGAAATTCTGAATCTTCATCTTACAATCAGTATGGAATATTTCCCTCATATCCTTCACATTTTTGTTTACATTTCCATTCATTTATTTGTTCACCAGATATTGATGGGGGCCCAGTATGTATCAGACAGTGTTTGAGACACTACATTACAACAGAAAAAAAAAAAAAAAAAAGGAAAAGTTCCTGTCTTCCTAGAGCTTACATTCTCCTTGGCAGAGATAACCAAGAAAAAAAAAATAAGTTAACTAAAATATCAATGTGGTAATTAATAGCATAACGAGGGAACCAATTTGGGGAAAGGGCAAAGAATAACTTAAAATAGTACACATATATTACACATCATTGATTTTAAGAGGTACTTTTTCAGAAAGTGTTTTCACATTTCTAAAATTAAGATGCACCTTATAATTGATAGCATTTCTTACTTAATTGGTAGTATTTCTTTAAGTGGTAGAGAAAGTAATAATGTGTCTTATAGCCTGTTGCATTGTGGATGTAATAAATAGGATAGTACTCACCATGTGCCAGGTACTACTCTTAGCAATTAAATTAATTCATTGTGTCGTTACAACATCCTATTAGGTTGGTTCTTGCTGATGTTTGAAGGTGATCCTCAAAGTTGCTGTGTTGGAAAGTTAATCTCTAATGCACCGGTGTTGCACTGGGGGTGGGGTGGGGGGGCTGACAAGGGGCGATCAAGGTGTTCGTACAGGATGGGGTTGTTAGAGAAGCACTCTGCTCTCATGCACTCTCCCGGATGTGATGCCTGCTGCAGTGTTGTGACACCAAGGAACCTGTCTAGTTGCAGCCCCTAGGTCTTGGGCTTCCAGGTCTCCTGAACTCTGAGCCAAAGGCATTTCTGTTCATTGTAGCCTATCTAGTCTGTGGCCCTCTGCTACAGCAACAAAACAGGCTGAGACTATACTATTATTTCCTTCTTTATAGACGAAGAAACCAAAGCCTAGAGAGACTTTGTAATCCATTCAAGATAACCCACTAGGCAGTGGCGAAATCAGGACTGGAACCCGGGCCAGGTGATCAGACTCTTAACTGTGGTGCTGTTACCAGAGAGTGTCTGGAAAGTGACTTTGAGATGGACTGGAAGGAGGTGAAGAAGCAAGCCAAGGGAATATCTGAAGAAGGTGTGGCCAAGACAGGACAAGTCTGGAACGCGCTCAGCATTTGGAGAGATTTGGAACACAAGCAGGCCTGTGTTTGGGAGTGGAGCAGGGAGTGGTGAGCTTAGAGAGGTAAGGGGGGAGGTTTTACCTGCAGGCAGACAATTGTGAGTCTTCAGTGTCTAGTTGACACTCAGAGCTGTGAACCTGGGTGGAACCTCCAAAGGAGGGAGTATGGATGGCAGAGAGAAGAGCTCCAAGAACGAGACTGCCTTCTGGGGTGCCCAGAACTTAGAGGCTGGGTGGATGAGGAGGAGCACAACTCCTGAAATGAGAAGCCACTGAGAAGGAGGAGTAATCACTTGAGTCCTGTGCTGCGGCATTCAGATGAGATGAGGACGGACTTGGGCCACCAGATTTAACAACAGAAGGATACCGGAGACAGGGACAGTTTCCATGCAGTAGTGGCGATGAAAAATGGTTCTGCAGTGTGAAGAAAAAATGGGGCAGAGTAAGTTGAAGTGATTTTGAGGATTTTTTTTCCTGCAAAGGAAAGAAAAGAAACAGGCTGTTAGCTGCTGGGGAAAGTGGTGTGCTGGCTTTCTGTGGCTGTGTTGGCTGGCTAACAGTCCCACTGCTGGCTGCGAAAGTTTGTCCTTAGAGTTCAGTCAGGTTTTGTTTCCTGTACTTGGAGGTTTTTTATTTAGTTATCACATAATTAGGGTTGCCATGTTTGTTTAGTGGCAGGCCCCTTCAGTGATTATGTAATGTCCCTTTTGATCTCTGGTAATTTTCTTTGATGCAGACAACAGCAGTGTAACCACTCTTAATTAATGGCTGTAGGACCTACCTTTCCTATTCTTTTACTTTTAACCTAACTATAATTGTGTTTGAAGTGAGGTTCTCAGAGATATGTAATTGCACCATGTGTGTTTCTTTAACCTATTGTAACAATGTCTGTCTTTTAATTGATTTGCTTAAGCCATTTACATTTAATATAATGGTTGAAGTGTTTCAGGTTAGGTCTATAATACTTACATTAGTTTTCTGTTTGCTTCCCTACTTTTCATTTCTCTATCTCCTCTTTCCTGCTTTCTTTGAGTTACATGAACAGTTTTTACAATTCAATTTTAGCTTAACTATTGTGTGTGTGGTATTTATTTATTTATTTATTTGGTACAGGGTCTCACTGTGCAGTGATCCTCTTGTTTGCAGCCTCCCCAGCACTGGGATTACAGGCAGGCACCACCGTGCCCGGTTTCATGGCTGACACAGCGTACCTGGGGTACCAGGGATGGCACAGCATGTGGCACTGGGGATCAAACCGTGGTGTTTATGCTTAGCAGGTAGATGCTTAGACCGCCAAGCTATCTCCCCAGTCCTCTACTGTGTTTTTTACTTTGACTCATTGCATAATTTTTAAGTGACTGCTCTAGGGAGATAATGTCTATACTCACACTTAAGTTTTCTATCTGTTTGAGGACAGTGTTCTGCTGTTTCAAGTGACAAAGAGCTTTCTATATAGGATCTGTTGTGTTATAATTGTCTTAATGTTGTTCAATCAGACATTGAAAACCTCATCAATGTTACAATTTCCTTTCAACATGTTTGTAAGAATTCAGACTATCCAGAATTAATCTGCTGTAGTTATCTACAGATTTTCAATTTTATTTCTTTATTCATGGTGTCCCACGTTTCTTTCTAATATCAATTCCCTGCATTGTGAAGAATTTTGCTTTTTAAAAAGATTTATCATAGGCATCTAAAAGGTTTTATTACCATGGTTAATGTCATCTAAAACTTACATTTTAAAAATAACTATTGATTTTTGAGGTTTGATTTCAGGCAAACTCACTGAACTCCCCCTTTTTATTATTATATGTTTGCAGTGCAGAACAAACACCTTCATTGCGGGGAACTGATACACATACACAGTGCATCTTCCCCTTACCTCCCTAGCTCTTGTCTTGTCCCCAGACCCCTTCGCAGCTCCACAGTCTGTCTCCTGTTTCCTGTCATCTTTTATTTTGCTCTTTAAATGATTTATAGTTTGAGTTTTTCACATAAGAAAAACCATGTGATATTGAAATTCTGTGTCTAATGTAGTTCGCTTAGCATTGTAGTGAACTACGTTGAGCATTTTCCTAAAAAAACCTCAAATTTACCATTCTTTATGACTGAATTTATATATATATATATATATATATATATATTTCTTTATCCCTTCACCTGTTGCTGGATGCTACTTCCAGGGTTTTGCTAGTAAGTGTTGTAAACATGGATATACACCTATTAATATAAAATGATGTCTTTAACTCTCTCAGGAAACTACCCAGACAAGGCACAGCTGGGTCAAATGGAGTTTCTGTTTAGTATTCTGAGGAATCTCTATACTGATTTCCATACTGGTTACACTAGTTTATATTCCCACCAACAATGAAGAAGCATTCCTCCATCCCTACAACCTTTCCACTGTAGAATTTTTTTAGATTGGGTCTGTTGACAATCCATTTTTTTCATCTTCCTTCGCTTGGTAATATTTTATTTCATCTTTATTCATTATGGGTATTATCACTGAATGTAGAATCAGAGGTGACTGTTTCTTTTTCTTTCAGAATTTTGAGGAGTTCTCTTCCCACTACAGAATAAAACAAGAGATGGTGTGATAGAGAAAGAAGAAGAAAAATGGGGAGCCCCCCACCCTGGGTTAGGAAACCCCTTTCCTGTTCTTGAGCCAGAAATAAGGATGATTTTGGAATTCTCTTTGCGGGCACTGACCGTTATCTGGTTGTACTGAATCTAGGTGGAAGAATTCCTTGGGGATAATGTCACGCTCAGTGTTGTGTGGTGGCGCTTCAGATGCTGACTCCTCCAGCACTGTGCAGGCTACTATTTACTTTTCAGCGTTCCCAGCTAACCTCTGGGGATGCAGAACCCTCACCCTCTCCTGATGTTATAAACGCTTTGGATTAGAGAAACAGAGTGGCTTGTGCTCACTCCTTACCCTGACCTAGAGCCCCTGGATGTTTTAGATTACAGTGATCACAAAGCTTTCAAAGATAACAAGCAGCCTGCTTCAGTATGTGTGCCACACTGGTTTGCCACCACATTGCTAAGGAACAATTTGAGCCACAGAGTGTCTCCGTGCTGTTCGTGGTGGTGGCAAGCGAGGTGTTTCTCGTTGGCATCCTCTTCAGAGCTAACTGTGTTAACAGCAGTAGCAGCAGCAGCAGCTCTTTTAAAAAATATCTTTGGAGCTTTACAACTAGGCTTGAAATGCAAGAAGGCCAGACACTTGTGGCTTCTTGAACAAAGTAATGTGGCCTTGCTGTTTCCCCAGAAATCGTGCCCAGGCTGATGTGAACTTTGCTGTGAGAATGAGAGGAGTGAGAAAGTGTGGGGAGATTGGCCTTGGTCCTCGCGTACATGGACCCAGTTTCGGGCTCCTCACTGAGAACTGGCCTGGCCTCCGTCAGGCTCCAGAGCCTCACTAACCCCTGTTCCTTTTAAGACAAGCTCTAAGAAGGCAGGGCCGCTGGCATGATCTATAAGCTCGAAGGGACAGCACTTCCACCTGCTGCCTAGTAAGGGTTCGTGCCCATTCTCACTGCGATTGTCTTGATACCATAAGTGAAATGGTTGTCCCATTTGTCCCCTTGGGTTCCTTTTAATCTGTTGATATGGTACCTCATCACTCTTCCATCTGTGTTTTGGCTCATAGTAAACATCAAGCAAGATTCTTTGTTGATACTCAAGGACAATACACTTTGGATGAGTCACGGCCATTGCTTGGCCAATGTGCTCTCTGTGAAAGCCTGAGAGAATGTTTTCCCTCCATGTGACTCTCCTTAGGCACACTCTACATCATCGATCACTTTCCTCTTTGGCCCCATAATCTCCTTTATCAGAAAATTTGGGACACTACTGAGTTACATGACGTTACAGTACAGGGACAATATACTTTAAATGGTGGAATTCTGTACTGAAAGCATTTCGATGGCTGTTTGAGTGGCACAGTGAGTTACTGTCAGCACTTACTGAAGAGCAGCAATGTCAGGGATGTGCAGAAGCTGCAGGGAGTGTGCACCCCATCCTCTGCCTGTTTTCTCCAGGAGCTGTCCTTCTGGAAATGCCCCACTAGCAGCACAGTACCTGGGAAATCTCTTTGCAGGTGGCCCTAGTAATCATGACTTGTTTGCAACTGGCTCGGTTTCTTCTTCTCCATCCTTCCTTCATTTTTAAATTAATATATGTGTGGGGCTGGGGAGATAGTTCAGCAGTCTAAGTGCCTGTTTGGCAAGCACAAGGACTCGAGTTTGACCCCTAGACTACAATCCGTGCTGGTTCCGAGAGTGCCATGCTAGCGACCAAAACCATGCGTGGTGGCGCACGCCTGTTAGCCAGCGCTGAGGAGGCTGAGGCTGGAGGATCACTAGGAGTCCAAGCTGCTTAGCGAGGCCCTGTACCAGATAAATAAGTTAATTAATTAATGTATGTATGTATTTAGTGAAACAAATAACAATGCCATTATTTCCAAGGAAGTTTTGTGAACCACCTTTGCTTACCAAAATGCTGCTAGGCTGTAACAGCATATTATCTGAAAGATTCCTGAAACATGTTATCCTTCCATCTTTGGAAACCCCTATTTGAAAGGCAAAATAATTTTATTTTGTGGAAATGTAAATCAAGAAGCTTCTTAGAGGTAAAAATTCTGTATTTTTTTCTTTGTTCTCTTTCATAACAAATATTGCATAAAAGGGTACTGAGTAATTGTAAGCTCGGTTAATTTAAATTTGAATCTTTTTGAATAATTAGTGTGGGTATGATGTTTTATATTGAATATTTTGCTTAAAGCATTTTATTAACTAGAAGATGTTGGCATAGGATTATTTGACCAGTACAAGACAGCATCCTAGGCTATGCTGTGGGTTGTACTTATGTTCAGGAGAATCCCATCTGCAAGACTTCTTGTGAGCCCTGAGTTTTAATTAAAATTTAAATTGCCCTTCTGAAAACCTCTCAGTTGAATGACTAAGACAGAAGAGGAAAAATGGCTTCAATTTCATTTGTCCTGTGCCATCACTAAGGAACCTATTGAAATGTAAGGATCAGAGGAAAAGCCCTGATGGAGGAAGCAAAACCCTTAAACTTGGATGCACTTGGAGGGACTGGCGACAAGTGCTGCCTGTGTCCCCTGCCCAGGTCCCCTACCAAGCACTGTAGGTAATGGGCTGGTAGTAGCCATAAACAAGCCTCATTAAAAGCCTACAAAGCAGTAGAGCAGGCAGGAGGTCCCTGAGTGGAGGTCTGGACAGGAGCTGATGCAGCCCCCTTCTTCACAGCAGACTAGGGGAGTCTGTGAGGGAGAGGCAGAAAGCTTTTAAGTTTCACAGGGGTAAGAGAATGACATTGTTTGTAATGAAAGTATGGAACTGAATTTCAGAGAGATTAGATATTACTTTCCATGTTACACTTATCCAGTCAAGGAGAGCAAAGGTTGGTGGCGTTGATTGCAGAATTAAAGAAAGGTGGCCAGAGATCTGTAGCAAAAGTGATTAAGGAGAAGCTAAAAAGTTATTAGTTGAACCCATTTCATCTCTATCAGCATATTTTAAAGTGTGTGTCAAAGAATTCTATGGATGCAGGTGTGAGACACAAAGGGATGAAATAGTGGGCAGCCAGAGTTGTCTGAAATCAAGCTATTTATAAATTACTTAAAGGAATTAGATGTAATTCTGATATGGCAAAATAATAAGCATGATTTGGAGATCCAGATTGTCATGGTTAGATTTTATTAATGAGACCTCAAGACATCAACCCCTTCTGCTAGAAATTTTCTATTAAAATATCCATCAAATATTTTTTTCTCATAAAATTTAGTATTCAAAGATATGCCAAACAAGAAATCAATTGTACTTTGTAAACTGTATCATATTTCTTCTATTTTTAGACTGTGGTATATTTTGATCAAGATTTGCAAGGAAGTTAGTAGGGAAGTTTATGTTGAATTTCATAATTAAAATTCAGCAGCTGAGAGCCTAACTATGGTAAAAGAGATGCCTACTACATAGCCATGGATAAGAAGCGTAGTGACTATGGGAAAAACCTTGTATACTACTGAAAGATTACATGTAGGTAATCCTTTTAGGCATTATCCTTGCATCTTTTGTGTGCTTTTGAAAGAACAGCTCTCCAAGCTGGGTCTCATGGCAAGTGCCTGTAATCACAGCACTCTAGGAGACAGGCAGGAGGATTGAAAGCTCAGCCCCATTCCTACTCAAAACAGAAAACAAGAAGGGCTAAGAAGTAGCTCACTGTGAAGGCTGTGGGTTCCAATGCCAGTGCTCCCCACTCCATGGAATCTTTATTGAGGTGTAATTTGTATACCATATAGCTCATCTACTCTAAGTGTTTAGTTCCGTGAATTTTAGTAAATTTATACAGTGATGCAAATATCACCACCAGCCGGTTTTAGAACATTTCTGTTTTCCTAAAAGGACCCCAGGACCTGATTACAGTTGAGCTTCCTCCTACCTCTAGATCCTGGCAACCTCTGTTCTTCTTTCTGTTGTTTTTACTTTTTCTGGAAACTTCCTATAAATGGAATCATATCATATCTAGTCTTTCCTGCCAGGGCTTTTCCACATACCATACTATTTCCAAGGTTTATCTACAGGGTAGCTTGTCAGACTACTTTGCTCCTTTTTGTTGCCAAGCAGAATTCTGTTACATGGCTATCTCACATTTTATTTATTTATTCATCAGCTGATAAAAATTTGGGCTATTTTTATTTTTTAGTTATTACAAGTAAAGCTGCTGTAAATATTTGCATGCAAATTTTTATGTGGATGTGTGTTTTCATGATTTCTCTTGAATAGATAGGTATGGGTGGAACCAGGGTTATATGGTCCCTTTTTAAGATAGTACCAAATTGTTTTTCCAAGTGCCTAAGGCAGAAGGCCACCTTCCCTCTGCCACCGCTGTGTTACTTCTTGATTAAACGGCTTATGCTTGGCCTGAGCATAAGAGCAGGAGGCAGAGTGCAGAGGAGATCAGGGAAGACGCTCTGCTGCCACCCCATCTGCTGCAGAAGGCGCTGGGCAGCGGGTAGGAGCACACCAGCGAAGGTGCAGGAAGGACCACACCACACTTCTTCAGCGTAAAGGCTAGTAGACCCGAAACTGCTCAGTAGCAGCAAGGATGAACTGGCTGGTGGTGCTGAACTCTGAGATGGGGTCTTGGGCAGAGGTGGACACCCAGCGGGCAGAACTGCTATCCTGGGTGCCTGCAACTAACAGAGACATAGGGTCCAATATGGAGGTGGGACATGGTTGTGGAGGAAGGACCACAGGGCTGGCCCAAGGTAACCACACAGACCCCAGGCTGCCTTCAGCATCGCATAGTAAAGATGCAGTAGAGACAAGCTGCATCCTGGAAGTCCACCTGTGTGAGTGACCCAGCCAGTCTCAGCCATGCTGTAATGAGAGAGGAGATTTGGGTACATTAGCACTTGATCCCAGGGCCATCATGCTGAGCTATATCTCCAGCCCATTAAATTTTGAGCCAGGTTCATTTTGATACTAAGTTGACAAGTTGCACATGCTGGGCCTAAACTTAGAATCTTCCTGCTTCAACTCCCAGAGTGCTGGCATTACAGACATGTGCCCTCATGCCTGGTTTCCATCAATTTGAATAAGATAGTCCTACTCCAGATTACCCCTATATTATACCAATTTAGAAAGTTTAAAAAATAAATAGTATATAATTTTTTAAAATTTTTTTCTTTTTTTTGAACACTAAATGAAATGAAAACTTATAGGGAAACCAAAGCATCAATATTTTGTAATTTTTCAATGACTTTATATGTATCTCTTTTGAGGAATGTGGGTAAGATACTATTTATTGAGTGTATTGGGCAGCTTCCTTCTGCTGGTACAAAATACTCGACATCCACAACTTAAAAGAGGAGAGGTTTATGTGGCTCATGATTTTAGAAGTTTGGTCCATGCCCAGCTGGCTCCAAAGCAGAAGAGTATGTTGAAGCACTGAGCTCTTTTGCCAGTGGTGGGAAAGCAGAGTAGGGGAACAGCACCATCGATGGGCCAGGGATCAGATATAGTATGCAAGGTCCCAGCTTTGTGGCTACCCATGTACACGCAGAAGGCATGCTTTACTGATTTGCCTCTGAAACCAATCAAGTTGGAAGCCATCCTATCTCACTTTGAGCAAGCTCAGTCTCCTGATCCTAAGATGAGGGCTAGTTCTTTAGGAACCAAGGGTTCAGGGCCTGGCCTGAGATGATTATCCTTGAGCCTCTATGCCTGCTTCATTTCTCTTTTCTCTTTAGTCTGCATTGCATGGGGACACTGTGTGTGTGTGTGTGTGTGTGTGTGTGTCTGTATGTGTATGTGTGTGTGTGTTTACTAAGTGCTATGCATTGTGCTAGCCTTTTGTATGCATTATCTCACTTGATCTGCACAGCAGCCTATAAGATAGGTATATTATTTTCATTTTGCAGTAAAGAAAACTAAGGACTAGAGTTTAAGTTATCCAAGGTCATTCTGATCAGAATCTGTGTTCTTGCCATTATGTATTTTATATTCTTCCTTCCTTCTGTCCTCTAAAGGACAGAGTTTGGCTTAGTTACCATCTACTACAGGGACTACACACTTCATCTGAGGACCAAAGTGAACCTACTGCCTGTTTTTGTATAACTCATGGCTTAAGGAAGGCTTTACCATGAGACAGGTGAAAATTATCTGAAATTCCATTTCAGTGAACATAAATAATGTGTTTTGAAATACAGCAATACCCATTCATTTGTTTATTGCTTGTGACAGCTTTTACATTGTAATGGCAGAGTTGAATAGTTATCACAGACATCAAAAGTCGTACAAAAACAAAGATATTTACTGCCTGGTTCTTTACAGAAAAGGAGCTTGTAAGGAATAGGAAAGGAACTTAGTTTTAAGGGAGTGAAGGAGTCAGCAGGTGGCCCTGGGCTCCTTCTGGCTTATAGTTCCTTAGGTTCAGGGCTTGCTCTCACTCTCTTGTGTGACCTGGGGCAGATTACCCCATGAAATCGAGGTAAGAAGTGCTTCTAGCTTATAGGCTGTTGTAAGAGAATGTCTGCGTAAAGAGGTGGTTTAAACAGGGAGTCTTGAGGTTATAAGCAGGTAAAAAGAGAAAACTCCAAAGTACTTTTACTGCCAAAGAGAGTTTAGATTTAGCAGTGTGGCTCAACCAGGCCTGCTCATCCTCCATAAGACAGCTGCTTAGAAATCAGACATACCAAGAGTTGAAGCCATATTCCCAAGGTCATAGTTGCAAGCCTGGTTGAGACTTTGAACCACAGGGATAAGTGAGGGCTGATGAGTATGCACAAGCTCACATCCCAGGGAAGATGGAACCTGCTCCTGCTTTCACTCATTTTTGATCCCAAGGGCTCATGGTCCTGGGCTCACATAAGGCATTGGTTGGAGTCCCAGAGAGTCTTTTTGCAGCCAGGTGTAGATAAAGACTTGGAGCTTCCTTTTGGGAGAAGGTGTAGCTATGCACCAGTTGGGGCTTTCCCTGTTCTTAGCAATCATGACCTCCAAGTCTAATTAGTTGTGGTGGGTAGTGTTGCTTAATGTGCTTCAAGTTCTTCCTCATTCCCAACAGGAAACATTGGCTTTGAGTGACAAACTCCTCACACCAGTGTACATCAGTTTCTGGAAAAACACCATGAGCACTTTGGGAGGAGTGGTGGGCTTCATCACCCCCATGGGCCCATGGAAGGTGAACTTGCAGGCCCTGCTGGTCTGTGGGACAGGGAAATCCATACATGACAGAAAAGTATGGGAGATGTGGACATCAGATGTGGCTTGTGCTCTGAATCGCATCTCCTCCCAATCAACTGATACAATGATGCCCCAGTTCCCTATAGAAGTGTTTTTAGGAGATAGGGCCTTAAAGGAGGTGATGAAGGTTAAATGAGGTCATGGGGTAGAAACCTGATCTGGGAGGATTGGTGGTCTTGCAGGAGGAGACATGAGAGAGCTGGCTCTCCCTGCTGTTGGGTCATAGTTGGAAGGTCAGCTGGAGATCTTCCATCAGGGCCTAGGCCTTTTCCAGTCTCCAAATGAAGAGAATGCTTGTCTGATGGGTAGGCTACCCAACCTGTGTGGTATTTGGTTTTTTTCTTTTTTATGTATTTAGTGCAAGGTCTACAGGGTCTTTTTTCATAAATCAGACTCGTAATGAACTTTCCTGGTTCTCAGCCTCCTAAGTGCTGGGATTACAAGTGTACACCACCATACCCCATCTCATTTGCAGTCTCAGCACACCCACCCTGGGACTGGGGCCAGGGTGGCATGCCATGGATCAAACCCCTGGACCCTGTGTCTGCCAAGTGGGCTGGTATTTGTTGTAGTGGCCTAACACAAATAGTTTCTCACTATTCATTTGTGTACATAGCTAGTGTGTATGTGTGTGTCTTTAAATCTACAACAGAAGCAGAATTGTTCAAATGATGCTACTGGTAGTTAATAAATTATAAAACAAACTGAGCAGGTATAATGACCCATATTTTTACAAAAGGAAAAGTTGTGTTTAATTATTTGTTTACAAAAAGACACACTGCAAACACTGTCCTGTTGGAATTCTTACAGTGGTACTGTGTCAGAACTAAGAGGATTTAGGGTCAGAGAGGTTAAATGACTTGTCTAAGGGCTACACAGCTTATCGATGGCAAAACTGAACCCTAGCCCTTACCTTTGTCTCTTGTACAAAGCCTCAGGGACATAGTTGAGATTCTTTTACAGGTTCTTTGATCTTTGATGACCATGTCTATCAAATGGCAAACAAGAGCTCAAAATAAAGTAGTGTAACCCAAGGCAAGATCAGGACTATCTAGAATGAAGGTTTTATCTTTGTCCTTAATTTACCTGCCAGTATTTTCTGAAGTAATGGATGTCTCAGAAGTGTGTGGGCTGCATATGCCACATTTGCAGTAATTCCTAGGCATAAGAAGGACTCGGGGAGGTGCTGGTCACATCCAGACCTATCAGCTATTGAGGCCGTTTGCTCTTGTTTGCCTGGAGCATGCCCGTTTACAAGCATTTCATTTTCCACTGATGAAAATGAGAGGAATTAGGTTTCTTGGGCAAGCATTCCTACACAGAAGAGACCATTTGGCTGGAGTGTTTGCAGCCTTCGATTTGATTCCCCAGAAATCGGAAAGGCTGGGAAAACAAAAACAGCAGTTAGCAGTTGGTGCTAGGCTTGGACAAGATGTGTGTACAGTGGCTTTTGCTGGCTGCCTGCCAGCCCACTGCACTGGGACCCACTTAACATATGCAGGGGGTTGGTCCTCTTTGAAACTCATGCTGTAGTTCCACTGTCATTGGGGAGGGGCTCTTTTCAGGAGATGGTGGGACCATGAGGGCTCCACTTCATGTCTTTGGTGCCAATATGAGCGTCAGGGAGCCCCTTTCCTTCATGTTCTGCCTTGAGATGATGCGCAAACTGAGCCTTGTCAGATGCCAGCCCCTTGGTCTTGGGCTTCTCAGCCTCTGGTACTGTATGAAGCAAATCTCTGTGCTTATAAATTATCCATTCTCTGCAGCAAAAACAGCAGCACAAATAGGACTAAGCTGCCGCATTACTGCTTTTCCTCAATTGCCTCCATTCAAAAGAAAAACAGCATAATAAGACTAGTAGGGAAGCAGGCATGTGCCCACTGCTTTGCTCTTCAAACCAGGAGGAGAGGGAAGAGGCTGTCATGTATTGTCAGCCTACCCTGTATCAGACTCTGTGCTGGGCTCTTCTGATGGGTTTGTTGCATTGTTCTTCACAACCATTCTGTGTTATCCACAGTGGACAAATTAAGAAAGAGAGTTGTCCAAGAACTCATGGTAGGTTGAAAATTGAGACAAGGTAACAACTGAGGAATCTTTGCTGTTGTCGGCTGATGGGGCCCATTCACTGCTCTTCCTTTTCTCCCTCTGTCATGGATTGGGGGAGGGTCCAACCTGTAGGAGAACAAGAGACCTCAGCTTAGAAAAGTGTCCAGTTCCTGAATGAAAGTGCCTGGTTCATTAGATCTCCCATATCTATTGAACAAGTCTTTGAGCTCTGCGGACCTTCTGCTGTTACTGACTACTCTCCCTTGAGTTAAAGCCCAAAAGCCTTCTTTCCTAGGTGGGAATGACTTTTGCTTTCTGGCCTGCCCAGTGAGAGCTCTGTTTTCAAGGTCCAGACTTAGGTGTAGTTTGCAAGGGTCTCAGCCTCTCTGTAGCTTTGGGTGATATGTAATCATCTTGACTTTTCAGCGTGGGTCATATGCAGGGTCAGGATTCTCTGCCATGTCTAGAGAAGAATTAATTTTCCTTGGCCACCACAGTTCCCTTCTTAGGTGCAGAGAGGGATGCAGAAGGCTAAGGAGATGCTGAATTCTGAATAGGCTTTGTGGATGGATTTTCCTTCTAGGCCAAGCTGGAAATGCACCTACCATGGGTCCTCCTCTGTAAGAAAACATCTGTAGTGGCAGAATTTGGCCATGTGCTGGCTTCTTCTCTGTATGTTCTTGGTACTGAAGATGGGACCCAGAACCTTATGTAGGCTAGGCAAGTGCTCTACCTCTGAGCTACATTCCCAGTGCTTTTCCTTTTCTTAAGCTTTATTCGGAGACCTCACTGTGAGGTATGTCAGTGTGTGTATCTCTATGTGTCTGTGTGTGTTTCTCACTTACGGTGGTTGGCCATTAGTGGTGTTCCTAACCCACCGATTAGGGTCCTTTATTGGTTCTAAGTTATTCTGAGCCATTGTGCTTTCCACTGGCTTTCTGCCTCTTCTTCATCTCCTTCCTGAGCTTCCACTCAGCTCGCTGAGGCTATTCCTCCTCTTGCTCTCTTCCACCATTTCATCTCCGTGATATGTATGTCATGTGAAGTTCTCACATTCTTGCTAATATTCTCTGTTCTGTTGTACCTTATCAATTGTTAAAACTTTCCACTGATGTATTAGTTTTGATTATTGTGTTTTGTAGATACAGTACTTGTCTACCAGGCTATTTTAAAAGGCAGTTTCCAGTTGTCCACTGACATTTCCAGGTCTTGCTTTTCACTTTTTTGGATGTTGTAAGTATAGTTATGTTGTGCTTCAGACCTGGTGTTGGTGGTATGAGAGGACAGTTTCTGTTCCCTGTGTTTCTATGGAGCATTGTCACAAGCTGTCGTTGATGTTCTTAAAATAAACTCAGTTTCACAACTTTTTCTTCTAAATTTATAAATATTGTTTATGTGCTCACTTTACACAACTGGATTCTGAGGTTCTATTATGATTTCTTACAATATTGATACCTCTTTGAAGCTTTTCAGAGATTATTTAAAAATATCTAGTGGTAGGGCCGGCCAGATAGCTCAGCGGACTAAAGCGCCTGCTTAGGCAGAGCGCAGCAGCTGGGTGGGTCCCCTGCGTGCCATGCTGGCTCCGCCCCTTCGGCTCACTGAGACATCAATTGGGACCAGGTGTGGTGGCGCGCGCCTGTAATCCCAGTGCTTGGGAGGCTAAAAACTGGAGGATCACTACAAGTCTGATCTGTGTAGTGAGACTCTGTAGACCCTGTACTAAATACATTAAAATATATCTACATATCTAGTGCTTTCAATTGTCTTTGGGGACATGTTGATCTGAATTTCCTAGTGTGTCAGATTACAAGTGAAAGTTCTCTGACTCTGATACGAGATTGGTAGTCTTATTAATTATATTCATTTGGAGAAAGTATTTTGTTTCTTTTTGCCTGCCCATTTCTTTTCTTCAGAAAATGTAGATATGAGTTGGAACATATTTATTGATTTGTAAAGGGCTAGAAATAACTCTCATTTTGTGGCAGCCTTTGAGGAGTGAGATTTTTGAATGGTAGAATGCTGTGCTTTGGTAGGGAAGGATATTTCTGATCAGCATTTTCTGTTATTGTTCTCTTCCCAACTTCAGGACATTGAAATTTAAGTGAATAATTCTGTATTTCAGTCCTTTCATGGAGGTTACTTTTTTTCCAATTCTAGTCCCTCCACTATGGTATCACATCCTGTTGAGAAAAAGCCCCTCCAGCATGACATCACATTCTGATTTGGAGTAATGCGTTGAATCTTTAGAAGGCAAATGCCACTTATGAGATAGAATTGTTTTTCCTTCAATAATCATATTTCAAGGAAAATCAGCCGGAGAATTGATCAGTGTTCCTGGAGCAAGAATCCATCTTCTCCTATTTCACTGGTGGATGTCTGTTTTTAGAACAATAGCAGTTCGATCCCCTAGGCCTGCTGTGCCGGCTCCACCCCTAGGGAGTGCTGAGACAGCAATTGAGACTGGGCATGGTGGCAGGTGCCTGTAGTTCCAGTTCTTGGGAGGCTGTAAACAGGCGGATCCCTATGAGTCCAATCTAGTAGTGAGACCCTGAACACCTTGTAGTCCCTACTCTAAAATATAATAATAATAATAATAATAATAATAATAATAATAATATCAGGTGCTCTTCTCAGAGTTGTTTGTATTTTCATAGATGAATGTATTGTCTCAAAGTAATAATGAAGAAAACAGTGCTCCAAGGGTGCTGAAAGCTTGTTTTTAGTATAAATTTTAATGGATAAAGGGTTGCACTCATCAGGGATCATTTTAGAAGTATGTTCTTCAGACAGGTAAATTTGGGGAGAGGAATCATTGACTATGAAAGGTGCTGGGCATTGCTATTGGTTAGTTTTTCTTCACAGCCCCTCCCTTCACATCTACAGATTCCAAGTTCCAGTCTCCAATCAAGTTTAAAAATGATTGACAGATGCCACTCAAAATCTTAACTTTTCTTTTCTACTTCTTAAACAGCCCTCCAAGTATAAAATAAAAAGAAACTGTATTGCCTTGTATAAATTTATTTCATTTATTTGAAAGTTCAACATGAAAAGTATTGGTAGTACTTTTTGATATTATCCTCCAAAGATGGCAGAATACTGGAGCAAAAATGTTAGAGTAAAAGCTTAGGCTACCTGAAGTTTTAAACTGTATAATTGACTCTTAGAAGGTGAAGTTAAACCCTATAAAAGGGGCAGTCTTGCATGATAACTTTAAGCAAAATGAATTGCAGAGAAAGAAATATTTTCTTTTATTTAAATTAACATATACCTAGTTTCTAAGTACATAGATTTAATATGATTTAATGTGATTTTAGATTGGACTATGATGAAGTTTGAATATTCTGTATTTTATGTTTTTGTTACTATTTATATAAAGAATGTTTTCACATTGTCTTCATGAATATGGCCTAAACAGTTGGCAAAATGGGCGGAGGACTTGATAAATAGGATAGTTTTTGTAATCTGTCTTTACTTGAAAATTTTTACAGTGTGCTTTCAAATCCACTTCTCATCTGTCCTGAATTACAGATACAAAAGCAGCAGGTTGCTTAGCAACTGGATCATATATAACTGAACGCTGTGAACGAACTTGAAGTATAAACTCCTTAGAAATCCAGAGAGATCTTGAGATTGTGGATCTCGTACTTTTAAAAGTAGATGTGAGTTGTGCTTAGGAGTGAATTACAGGAAAAAAAAAAAAACAAAAAAAAACAAAAACAAAAACCAGAACTCCAATGTAGTAGAGAAGACTTCAGAACTATTTGAATAAATGTTTCTTTCCCACTCTAGAAAATTGGGCCATTAAAAACAGTAACATAATTGTTCTCAGGAATGTGAGGTTGGTGCACTTATTAAGCTTTTCGTCTCTAGTGGGTGTCTTATCTGCCTCTTTTCCCTCCTCGCTGGCTTTGTTGGCACCACCCTCAGCCAGGTGTGCAGTGACGCACTTGGTTTGCTTCTTCCTTTCTCATGAGGCTGATCTTGCATTCTCTTTTTTTTTTTCTTCCAGATCTCCACTTTGAAAATACAGTTCATTAATGATTGGAGCATTAATTGTAACTTGACAGGAAAAAAAAATTCGAATTGGAATTAATTTCTTTTTGTTGTTTTTCAGTTCTTCAAAATTAACGGATTTCTTTTGTGTCTGTTGCTTTCTGTTGTTCTTAAAGGGCCCCACTGTTCTTGGATGGCGCAGCAGTAGCAGGTGGCTCTGTGCAGATGGGGGTGGGAGCCGCTGAGCAGCTCGCTTTGTGTGTGCCTCTGGTGGCCCCCAGGTGCTGCTCCTTTGGGGAATGGTGCCTCTCAGGACTAGACGTGAACTGACAGGCCTGCTGACTCAGCAGTCTTTCCATTCGACCACACCCTTCATTTTTGTTGCCCCTCCCTGCTTCAGTGATGTAGCATCCAGGGACATCATGGCCCACCGCAAGTGGCTTACTGCCCCAGGTGGCTCCCCTTCCCCAGCCAGCTTTTGGATCCTGAAAACCCACCAGCTTTTCCTTTCATTGCCCTGTGGCCAATGATCAGATGGATTCTCTGTGTCCCACTGGAAAGGCGGTGCCTTCTGGGGGACTTCCATCTTTTCCACTTCTAGGCCCTGCCTCGTTCCTCTTCTCTGGCAAGATCTCTGACAGTCTGGGGTGCTGGCTTTCTTCCCTGTGATGGAGTTTAGCGTATACCCATTCTCCTGGTTGTGCTGCATGCAGGACTTGCTTCACAGGCCGCCCAGTGTAGTTGCAGGGGTCCCACTTTGAGAAGGGCCCGGTGCTTGGGGTGTAGTGCTCTGCAGTCTTTATGCTGTAGTTCTTCACACTTTAATCTCCAGCTTTGGGTTTTCTAAGCAAGGTCTGATGGGAAAATGGAGGATGTGCCTGACCTGGAAGCCTTGGCTCCCACACGGCCCTGCTTCCCCTCCCAGCTTCCCCGGGCTGAGTTCTCATCTGCTTGTCTTGCCCAGGATCATCTGGCTTGAGTGGTGACCTGATGGATTGCAGGCAGAAGTTGGTGTACACAGCTGGCCCTCCACAGGTCTGGGGTCTAGAGGCACTAATGGAAAGCCTAGAGTCCCAGCTTGACAGCGCCACAGCACTTGCAGGGTGACTCATGAGCTCTTGTCCACTGCTGACCTAGGTGCAGAGCATATTCTGGCACAGATGTCGCAGTCCACTGTCCTTCAGGGTGATGGTCCCTAGCAAGGGGAAGCTGATGCCTCTGCCCCCAGCTGGGCTCCTTTATTGGCATCTTGGCCTGGGCTCTGCCATTGATGTGGCAGAGTTATGAATGAGCTATGGGTGGTTTCATTTGCTCTCCCGGTTAAGTTCTATGAAGATACTCAGACACCAAGCATTTGTTTCTTGGAAAACTGTAAGTTTTTATTTCCTTTAATTTGCTTTATTAGGTTTTTTTTTTCCCAACCACAAAAGCAATTCTTTTTTTGCTACAAAACAAACATAGATACAAAGTAAAGGTCAGCATTCTATTCCTGCTCCCTCCCAAGGTAACCAATGTTTTTACTGGGGATGTGTGTGATCTTTCTAAATTGTCTTCACAATCCTGTGAGGCACACACACACACACACACACACACACACACACACACACACGCATGCACAGATGTGCCTACACACATTTACAATGTGAAAATATCAGCTATGTGGAGTTCTGGGGCTGTGGCAGAAAGGTAAAATCTTGACAATACTAAAGTCTGTGCTTTAATACATATGGACCCAACTCATTTTTTTTCATAATACATAGTTCAGTTACTCTATGTCCAGAGGCTTGGGATCGTTTCTTTGTTGTCCCCTAAGGATGCTGTCTACATTGTTTCTAGTCTTTCAGTGCTATCATCAGGCAGCAGATAAACACTATCTCTGATATTTTTGGTTTGTGATGCTAAATGCCTTCTAATGGGAGCTCAAGGCTTACGTCACAGCATATTATTTTACAAAAAGATTGAACTCAGGCTCCCACCAGCTATGTATGAATACCTATTTCCAGCCCTGGAAATTATCAGTGCTGTAAATTCGTGCTAGTATGAACAGTGGGGAAAAAAAGTAACATCTTGATTTGCATTTTCTTGTTTTAGCTTTTTGTTTGTTTTTTGTTCAGGGTCTTGCTGTGCAGCTCAAACTTGTAGTGATCCTCCTGTTTTCAGTCTCCCCAGGGCTGGGATTTCAGGTGTGCATCACCACACCCAGACTTGGTTGCTGCAGGCTTAGTGCACCCGGCGGCAGGGCTGGCAAGGTTTGCGGTGCCAGGAAAAAAACCCTGACCCCTGCCCTTGCCTAAGCAGGCACTTAGTCCACTGAGCTACCTCACCGGCCCTTGTATTTTTCTTAATTACTGTGAGTGAGGTCAAATGTCTATCATATACTGAAAAGCTACTTGTACTTCTTCTTCTGTAAATTTCTTACAGATACTCTGTATCTGTTTTTCTATTGGAATACTTATCTTTTTCTTATCAGTTTGAAAGTCTTTTTTTTAAGTTAGGGACATTGACCTTATTTGTCATCTATGTGGCAAGATTTTCTTCATTTACGATTTTTCATTTGACTTACTGATATCGGCAATAAAGTCATTAACATTAAATATGTCTGTGGTTTCCTTGTTAGTTTTGTGTTTCTTGGCTTCCTGAAATTCTCTCTACTGCCATCTACACACCTGCCTGGCAAGTGTAAGGACATGAGTTCGGTCTCTAGTACCGCATGCTGTGCCAGCCCTGGAACTCCAGGTGCACTGTGTAGGTCCTGAAATCGGGCATGGTGGTACACACCTGTAATCCCATTGCTGGGGAAGCTGAGACAGGAGGATCACTGCAAGTCCATCCTATGTTATGAGATCCTGTACAAAATAAATAAATAAAATTTAAAGATAAAAACAAACATTAAAAAGGGGGAAAGAACCACCTATATCAGCGAGGCCTGAGGAAGGTCTTCATATTCCTTACAGTGCAGGTGTGCGCCCCATGTAAATTTAAGTCTTTCTAGGAAAAGTTTTCTTTTACTTCTGTGATGGATGAGTGGAGCAGCCTTTTCTAGTTTTTAGAAAGAAGAGTTTCATTACTCCTGATTCTGCAGTATTGTATGGCCTGCAGGTGTAAGCTAAGAGATACAGTTCCTCATGAGGCAAAGTGCCTCCTGCACTCGCATCTGGGCACGCAAGTGGGAAAATAAGTACTGGGCCTGGATATCCCCCTCCATCTCTACTTCCCTCCCCCCTCTCATTTGTTTGGCACTACTGGGGATTGACCTCAGGGTCTCATGCATGCTGTGCAAGTATCCTACCACTGAGCTCCATCCCCAGGCTCCCTGCTGATTTCTATCTTGGGGATTTACTATTTCCTTTTGTCTGTCTATGATGGTGGCCATTAGGGTGTGGATCACCTTAGGACCTGGCATGCTTTTGACTAGAAGTTTAGTGGTTCCTGGAGGGATACTCTATTTCCTCAATAAATAAGGGACTGTGCTCATGTTTTTATTTTCTCTATGTGTGTGTTTGCATGTGCACACTTGTGTGCATGTGCATACTTATACTCTTACACACATACATTCTGATTCAATGTTGTGTAGAAAATATGACCATATAAGTATACTATACACAATAATGCCAGTGCAGCCTAATTACAAAGATCAAGTAAGCCTGAAAGAGACCCACGGTTAACGATCCTGTTTAATACCTGTCTGCCTGTCTTCTCCAATTTCCATAAGAATACCTGGTGGCCACTGGATGCTTAACACTGCTTTCTTCTACAGAGAGATTGCTGGTTCCTCTGATCTTGAGCTTTCACAGTTTGTAGAGAAGGTTCTCCTTTAATTAAGCACTTTGAAATTTTAGACAGTGATATCTATTTGTTGTTAATCACTGTTTAGCAAACTTGGTTTAAGCAATGTTTTATTAAAATTCATGATGTCTTTATCTCTGCAGAAATGGTTTGCCACTCATCATGTAATTATTAGATTTAGTAATAAAATTATTTGCATATCTTCAGAGTACTCTTTGCCCTGGAGCATCATAAACTGGAAATAATACATAAAAGCAAAGATAGGTCATCTTTTATGTGATACAACAGAAGGACGGCGCTGGGGGGCCGATGTCTAGATGTATGGGCAAGTTCATTATGCATTCAGCTCTTATTGCTGCATTGTTGTTCTTATAATCTCATCTGGTTCAATTTTATTTTTAAAACTCTAGAATGGTTTATTTGAGCCTGACAGAAAAATAGTTCTTTCGGGGTCCAGCCCGATAGCTTAGCAGACTGAAGCACCTGCTTAGGCAGAACACAGTGACCAGGGTTTGATCCTGGGCGAGCTGTGCCAGCCCCGTGCCTAAAGCATGCTGAGATGGCAATTGAGATTGGGCATGGTGGTGCGCACCTGTAATCCCAGCTCTTGGGAGGCTGCAAACAGGAGGATCACTACTAGTCCAATCTACGGAGTGAGACCTGTAGACCCTGTCCTAAATACATTTTAAAAAGAAAGAAAAATAATTCTTTCCTCTTATTTTGCTGCATCATACAGTAAATATTCTCCTTTACTTGGAATCAGACTTAGCTGTATTCAGTACCTGGCAGAATGTTCTCTTTCTTGAGTTAAGGGTAAAGGCAAGCTACAGAGAAACCCTAGCACAGTTATTTTAAGAAATCCTATATTATATCCTGAATTCTGTGCAGATTCATTCCATTCTACACATTTGCTTCCATTTCTGTGTTCAAACATCAATAACACTGGTGTTCAGAAAGAGAGTAACAAGCCATACTATAAAGTTATTCCCTAATTTTTATTTTTAAAGAGAATAAAATATACTAAGACCCATTAGAAATAATACAAAATTTCACTAAACAAAATTATAGGAATTCAGCAATGGTGGTTATATTACATATTGTCTTCAAATTAGTTGTTTAGGGCTGGGGAAATAGCTTGGCGGGTGAAGAGCCTGCTTGGCAAGTGCAAAGACCCAAGTACCATCCCCATTACCACACGCTGTACTAGCCTCACAATGCTGGGTGTGCCCATGCCTGCCACCGAAACCAGGCAGGGTGGTGCATGCCTGTCATCCCAGTACTGGGGATGCTGAGACAGGAGGCTCACTATGAATCTGAGCTGTGTAGTGAGACACTGTACCAAATAAATAAATAAATAAATAAATAAATAAATAAATATTTTTTTAATTAGTTGTTCAGATTACCAGATATAAACCTATAAGATTGGTCAAAAATTATAAAACTTTAAAGAGGAGAAAAAAATTTAAACATTAACTGCTTCTTTCAATAGACCAGCAGAAATGAGCAGTACAATTTCCAAGCTATCCTATGTATGCACATATATATTTCTTATTGTATTCCTTGTTTTCTCCTTTCCCCCCATCCCAGTTGTTCCTTCCCTCAGAACAGGTTTTTTTTTTTCCCCTTTCACAGTGTTCATTACACCTTGCAGATCCTATTTACTATTTCAAGTTCTTACACTAAGAAGACAATATGATGTTACTACATATGGGTCCGATTTATTTCACTTATGACGATGGTTGTATCCATTTATCTATAAAAACCTCGAGTTTATCTCTTTTATAGCTGAGTAATAGTCCATTGTATAAAATTACCGCATCATTTTTATCCAGTCCTCAAATAGGAATTTGGATTGTTCCCAAGATTTAGCTATGATAAACATGCTTGCACACATGTCTCTGTGGTGTGATGTTTTCAGAAGGAGACTAGCTGGGTCTATTAGGACCTCTAATCTTAGTTTTTTGAGGAATCTTCACACTGATTTCCACAGTGGTTGTACCAGTCTGTACTCCCACCAGCAGTGGAGAAGCAATCCTCTTTCTCCTGAGCCTCTCCAGCATTGGTGGACTTCTTGATGATAGCCATTCCTTCAGGAATGAGATGGAATCAGTATTATTTTAATTTGTGTTTCTTGAATGACCAATGATATTGAACAGTTTTTCATATATTTATTTGACATTTATTTAATTGATTATATGTTCTAGATAGAAGACCTTTGTCTGAGGCATAATCAGCTAATTTTTTTTCAAATTCATGTGTTTTCTTTTTAATATGTTGGTGGTTTCTTTTGTATCTCAGTTACTCTTCTCTCACTGCTGGAACAAAATACCTGACACCCAAAATGAAGGAAGGAAAGATTTATTTAGCTCATAGTTAGTGGAGGTTTCAGTTCATACTCAGCTGGCTCCAAGGCAGGGTGCAACATGGAAGAGAGCAGCCATTCATGGCAGTGGCAAAGAGCAAGAGGGCAAGAGCAAATGGGAGTAGTGGCAACAATGTCAAGTCTGTCTCCCTCATATTGCATTCAGGCTGTCTGCCCCAGGCTGGATGTAGCACTTAATCCCAGCACTGGATCATGAATTAATCATAAGCTCTAGAAGCTGCCCCATGATTGCATGAGGCTTTGGGGGAACACCTAAGTACAAGCCATAACATTTTGACATGCAGAAACTTTTCAAAAAGATGAGATTCCAGTTAATTCTTTGAAGTATTTCCCATACGATTTGGTTTTTGTTAATGAACTCTTTGCCAACCCTATGTCTTTAAGATTTCTGCCTGCTTTCTCCACCAATAAATTTAGTGTTTCTGTCTTAATATTTAAATCTTTGATCCATTTTGACCGTAGTTTAGCGCATGGCGATAGACATGGGTCTAAATTTAGCCTTCTGCATAGGGAAAGTCAGTTTTTGCAATACCATTTTAAAAGAAGACTTTCTTCCAGTGAACATGTTTGACCTCTTTATCTAGGACAAGGTGGCTGAGTGTGTTTGTAGCTGTGTCTACATCTTCTAATCTGTTCCGTTGATCCTCAGGTCTATTTTTTTTTTTTTTTGGTTGTTGTTGTTTTGTTTTTTTCTAGTACCATGCTGATTTTATTACACTAGCTTTGTAGTATAATTTCAAGTCAGGAATTGTAATGCCTTCTGCCTTATCTTTATTGCCCAAGATTGCCTTTGCTATTCTAGGTCTTTTCTGGTTCCAAATAAATTTTAGGAATGATATCTCTAGATCTCTGAGGTATGTTGGTGGTAGTATGATAGGGATTGCATTAAATCTGTACAGCAGTTTTGGAAGTATGGCCATCTTCACAATGTTGGTTCTTCCTATCCAGGAACAGGGAATATCTTTCCATTTTCTGAAATCCTCTACAATCTCTTTTTGCAGAGTACTGTAATTTTCATTGAATAGATCTTTGACTTCTTTAGTTAGATTAATTCCTAGGTATTTCATTTCTATTTCTTTTTCTTTCAATCATTCTTTTTTTATGTTATTGTGAAAGATGTATTGTCCCTGGTTTCTCTTTCAGTGTGTTCATTGTTTATGTACAGGAATGCTGTGGATTTTTGAGTGTTGACTTTGTATACTACTACACTACTGAATTTGGTTATTAAATTTAGAAGTCTTTTGGTGGAGTTTTGGGAGTCTTCTATGTAGAATATGTCATCTGTGCATAATGATAATTTCACTTTTTCCCTTCCCTTCCTTTCCCTTCCTTTCCCTTTTTCTTCCTTCCTTTCCCTCCCTCCCCCCTTTCTTTCTTTCTTTCTTTCTTTCTTTCTTTCTTTCTTTCTTTCTTTCTTTCTTTCTTTCTTTCCTTTGGCCAGCTCAGCACAACCTGGGGTGGGGGTGGCACAGCATGTGGTGCCAGGGATCGAACTGCAGTCCCTGTGGTCTTGCCTAAGCAGGTGCTTTAGACTACTGAGCTATCTCACTGGCCCCAACTTCTTCTTTTTCAATTCTTATTCCTTTTATTTCTCTCTCTTATCTAATTATTCTGGCAATGTTTTTATAACTATGTTAAATGGGAGTGGTAACATTGGGCATCCTTGTCTTGTTCCTGATTCTTAAGTGAAGGCTTTCAGTTTTTGTCCATTTAGTATGATGTTGGCTAGTGATTTGTCATAGATGGTTTTTATCAGGTTGAGCTAAAGACCATCTATTACTATTTTCTGTAGGGTTTTTTAAAATTATGAATGTGTGTGGACTTTGTCAAAAGCTTTTTCTGCATGTATTTAGATGATCATGTGTTTTTTTTCATTGACTCTGTTCATGTGGTGTAATGCATTTATGGATTTGCATATAGTGAACCATCCTTGCATTCCTGGGGTGAATGTCATTTGGTTGTGATGTACAATCTTCTTGATGATTTGCTGCATTGTCTTTGCTAGTATTTTATTGAGGAATTTTTATCTATGTTCATTAGGGAGATTGGTCTATAATTCTCTTTTTTAGTTAGGTCTTTTTCTGGTTTTGGCAGTAAAGTAATATTTTCCTACAGGAATGAGTTAGGGAAAATTGCTTCCCTTACAATTTCACTGAAGAGTTTGAGAAGAATTAGCATTAACTCTTCCCTAAATTTTTAGTAGAATTCAGCTGTATATCCATCAGGGTCTGGACTTTTATATGTTGGTAAAGTTTTATGTTTTAAAACTCTTTAACTGATACTGGGTTATTCAGAATTTTTGTAACTGCTTGATTCAGCTTTAGTAATTCATGTGTGTCTAGAAATCTGTCCATTTCTTCTGTATTTTCCATCCAGTGAAAGTAAGGATTTTTGAAGTAGATATTAATGATCTTCTGAATTTCTATTAGGATCTGGAGTGATTTTGCCCTTTGCATTCCTTATTGCATGAATTAGAATTTTTCTTTCCTTTTTTGGATAAAGTTTGCTGGAGGTTTATTGATTTTATTTATTCTTTCAAAGAATCAACCATTCAACTTATTAATTCTTTGTATTATTTTCTTCATTTTCATTGTGTTAATTTCTGCTCTGATCTTTATACTTTCCTGCCTTCTTTGGGCTTTAGGCTTGACTTGCTCTTCTTTTTCTGGAAACTTCAGGTGCAGCATAAGTTTGTTCATTTGGGCTCATTCTGTTTTCCTAATGTGAAAATTCACCACTGTAACTTTTCCTTTCTGGACTTCTGTCATTGCATCTCACAGATTCCAGTAAGTTGTATCTGCATTTTTGTTTGATTCTTCTTTAATTTTCTTGTGTTTTTGGAATTTTTGCAATTTCTTTTGTCAATATTTTCCAGTTTCATTTTAGTATGGTGAGATAATATTTGTGGGATAATTTTAATTCCTTTGTATTTACTTAACCATGTTCTATGTTCTAGTTTGTGGTCTTTTTAGAGAACATCCTGTGTGCAGATGAGAAGAATGTGTATTCTGATGTTGTTGGGTGGAACACTCTGTAAAAGTCTACTAAATCCTTTTTTTTTCGGAACCGGGGATTGAACTCAGGCCCATGCGCTTGCCAGGGAAGTGCTTATTCCACTGAGCCATCTCCCTGGCCCCTAGTTCTTTTTTTTTTTTTTTTTTTTTGAATATATGGATATTATATTTTATACTTTGTTTTTTTTTTTACTTTTATTGTGTGTGTGTGCAGTTTTTTTTTTTTTTTTTTTGCAGAACCGGGGATTG
This sequence comes from Octodon degus, assembly GCF_000260255.1. Lineage (NCBI taxonomy): Eukaryota > Metazoa > Chordata > Mammalia > Rodentia > Octodontidae > Octodon > Octodon degus. Next base: position 410,408 of record NW_004524904.1, read on the forward strand.
AACTCAGGCCCTTGCGCTTGCCAGGGAAGCGCTTATTCTACTGAGCCATCTCCCTGATCCTCCATTTCTTTACAAGTTTGGCTTATATCTCTTATTTCTTGGCTGATATTTTGCCTAATTGATCTATCTCTTTGTGACAATGGGCTGTTACATTTATCTATTAAGATTTTGCTATTGCTCATTTAATTTTTCATCTCTGTTAAAATTTGTCTTATATAGTTGGGTACTCCTTATGAAGTATGTAGTGACCTTCTTTATCTCATTTGATCATTTTTGATTTGAAGTTCACATTGCCAGCAACCAGAATAGCTACCCCTACTTTTTTCTGAGTTCCTTTCACATGGTGTATTGTTTTCCATCCTTTAACTTTCAGTTTATGAATTTCATTTTGAGTTAAATGTATTTCTTGTATACAGCATAGTGTTGGATTTTGTTTCTTGATCCACTGTACCAGTCTGCTTTGAATTGAGTCTATTTACATTGATGGCTATAACTGATATGTATTGACGTATCTTTGTCATCTTATTTTCCTGCTGTAAGTTCTCTACTTTCCTCTTCTGTTTATTTAGCCTGCTCTGCTTGGTAGTTCTTTTCTGTTGTTCTCTCT
>NW_004524904.1:418200-422565 GCF_000260255.1 Octodon degus
ATCAATCTGGGGTGGAGGTTTTCCTTCATTACCTAAAATAAATTTTCTGCTAGTACTTCTGCAAATAATCTTTTTATGTCCTCTGTGTTAACTCCTGGTATTTTGTTGATCCCTGTGAGATATATTTTGCATCATGTTGCAGCTGTTGAATTATTTCCTAGTTCCTTGGTTGTTTTCTTTTTTGTTGTATTTTTTTAGGGCAAGGTCTACATGGTGTTCAAGACTCACTACTAGATCAGACTCGTAGTGATGCACCTGTTTACAGCCTCCCAAGAGCTGGGATTATAGGCACACACCACCATGCCCAATCTCAGCTGCCATCTCAGCATGCCCTGGGAATGGGACCAGCACAGGTGGACCAGGGATTGAGTCTTCAGCCCCTGCTCCTGCTTAAAGCACTCCTGCAGGTGCTTTAATCTGCTGAGCTATTTGGCTGGCCCAAATAATCTTTTTTTTTGGTGCAAGGTCTCATTACACAGCTCAGACTTCTAGTGATCCTCTTGTTTTCAGCCTCCCTAGTGCTAGTATTATAGGCATGTGCCACCATGCCTGGACTCCATCCCCTGTTCAGTGCTCCCAGGGATGGGATCGGCGTGGTGTGCGGTGCTAGGGATCAAACCCTAGCCTCTGCACTTACCTAAGCAAGTGCTTAGTCCACTGAGCTATCCCGCCAGCCCTTGTTTTTAAGAAGTCTTTCTTTTTCAATTGTTAGCTGTAATGCTGTCTTCAAACTCTGAAAATTTAACTTTAGTTTTACTCAAGCGGTTTTACCATTTTTCAATGAAATTCTTAATTTCCTGGATATCTGTTTCATGCATTGAAATTGTTTTCTGTACTGTTCACTCAATGTTTCCATCATTCTTCTATTCTCTCTCTCTTTTTTTAAAATCTATGTCTTTTTAGGTTCACTCAGCAATTCTTTCATGATTTTTTAAAAAATTTACCTGTTAGATTATTTGTGATCTGATTTCTTCTATAGCCTAATGAAATTGTTTTCTTTACCTCAGATGCTGTCATTTACAGAAATTTCAGGTGTGTGACTGCCATGTTCTTCTATGTCTTTTTCTCCTAGACTTGCTCTGGGTGGATGGGAGTCTGAGTTTGCCTTTTGGTCCTTGATTTTGATACTATTGAAGCTCCAAAGTTCGCCAGGGATTAGGGCCACTGTCCCAGGCTCAACTTGGCTTCCATGTTGATGTGTGGGCAGATCAAAGCACATCAGATCATGAAACTTCCCTGACAGTGTTGGAGTGGGACGCAGGCCTCTGAGACTTGTGATGATGGGCATGCAAGGCAGGTCCCATGAAGGCCTCTATGTTGTTGAGGATTCCATGTGGCTACCGTGATGGTGGTGTAGTTGACCACAGCTTAGCAAGGTCTCCTGCAACAGTAAGAGCCCAGGGCAGTGCTCACCAAGGCCTCCTGACTTTTCTGGAGTTCAGAGTAGCTTCTGTGACTGGGGGAAAGAGCAGCTGCAGCTCAGTGAGGCTTCCATGACAGAGGTGGGGGTGGAGAGGCTGTAAACTTAATTCTACTGCATTAAACTTGGATGTGTGAAGAACCAACTTGCCTTTTAGAAAAAACTCAAACTCAAGGAGAGTGAAGCATATGCTCTTGTAAGTAATCTTTATTTGACTAGAAATCCAGTTAAACAGAGTGCTCCTTTTCTTCAGCATTGTGCTTAGTTTGCTTAGCTCTGTTATTCAATTCATTCAACAATACTTACCAAAAACTTCCTAGGACCCAGACATTTCCCCAAATAACAGGGTAATAGCAGTGAACGGGACAATAATGAACGTAGAATGTGATGTTAAACAAGCCATTAAAAATAGGTATGTATAATAGACTAATATAGAAGATAAAATATATTAGCAAAATTATACTTAGCCTCAAAGAAGGCAAATAAAGAGGAAAAGGGAAACTAAGAATAGAAGAGATACATAAAAAGCAATAAATAAGATGATAGTTTTAAATCTAACTATATCAGTAATTATCTTACATGTAAGTGGCCTAAACCAACTAAAAGGCAGGGGTTGAGGTTGTCAGATAGACTAAGTGAAAAGGCAAGACACAATTATATGCTCCTGGTAAGATACCCATCTTAAATTGAAACATAAATAGATTTAAAATATAGGAAAAGATATACCATTCTAATATTAATCAAAAGAAAATTGAAATGACTATAATAGTATTGAACAATGCATTTCAGAACTAAGAGTATTGCCAATAATAAATATTATTTGATAATTTAAAAGAGATCAGGGAGTTAAGAGGATAACAATACTAACACATCATGCTACTCAAAATAGATCTTTAAAGTACAGCGGTCCCTCGCTTATTGCAGAGGTTACATTCCAGATACTCCTGAAATACATAAAAATCAACTAAGTAATGATGTAATATTTATTTTTAACATTTTAAACTATTTTAAGGCTTTATAAACCCTTCCCACACTCTTATAAACTTTTCCCACAATTTTGAGAACACTTCTGTTCTTAACCATTTTCTAAACTCACAAACTTACTTAATGTTGTTGTTTTTTGTTTGTTTGTTTGTTTGTTTGTTTGTTTTTTGCAGAACCAGGGATTGAACTCAGGCCCTTGGGCTTGCCAGGGAAGCATTTTTTCTGCTGAGCCATCTCCCCAGCCCAAACCTACTTAATGTTAACAACATATGTATACTGTGCAGTAACTGCAAAATCCTGTGATATAAGGAAAAATCTGCAATAATAAATTTAGAGTAATATTTTTTGAAAATCCATGAAACAATGAGTCCATGAAAGTCAAACTGTGAAATAATGAGGGACTAAGCTAAAAACTGGATAGAACTGAAAGAAGAAATAGATGAATCTGCATTTTTGGTCAGAGATCTGAACACTTTTTTTTTTTTTTAGTTATTTAGTACAGGGTCTACAGGATCTCATTACATAGATCGGACTCCTAGTGATCCTCCTGTTTTCAGCCTTCAAGTGCTGGGATTACAGGTATGCACCACCACACCCAGTCTCAGTCGCCCTCTCAGCATGCCCAAGAGGCACGCTTGGGTTTGAACCCCAGTCCCTGTGCCTGCCTAAGCAGGTGCATCAGTCCGCTGATCTACCTGGCTGGCCCAACACTTTTCTTAATAATAATTTAGGGAAGAATATTCCAGACAAAATAAAAAGCACAAAGACCCAGAGGTCAGAAGGTAGTTAGTATTAGAAAAACTGCAAGTTGCACAGCATGTTTGGGGCTGAGCATGTAGGTAGCATGCGGTCCACGGTTGTGTAAGGAGAAGGGCAGGGACTGGGTCACACCCAACCTCACCGAGCCTCCTGAGGAGTTTGCAGATGCACAAAACAGGACCGGGAGGGAACATGCTTGTTTCCTGCTGTAACTTTGATTTAGTAATCTTTAGGTGGCTCTACACATTTTTCCACAGCCTCAAACTGAAAACATTAGGTGACAAAGAGCCACACAGTCAGCAATTGCACTTGGTAGGACATCATGAGGATGCAGATATTTTTCTCCATTACTTCTTTTGAAGCTGCTCTGTAGATCTCTCTTCTACATCTCTGCATTGTATCTCAGAGGTCCATCACAGGTTTTGAATCTTACTTTTGGTTACCAACAAGTCCAGTCTGATCAACATGAACACGCTCACCCCCTTGTTTGACCCAGTGCCCCTTACACTTCCTTCAGGTCAGAGCAGCCTTGACTTGGAAACATGCAGCTGGAAAAAGCCTTATAGTCTCTTGTCTCAGCGTCCTTGCTCCTGCACAGGCTGCTGGTCTCTTAGAACCTGGGCAAGGGGAAATCAAGTCTTTAGCTCTCTTTTGTGATTACTGAAAACTTGCTCTAGTGGAGGATAATAATTCCCTACTCTAAGAGGAGAGCAGCTCCCCAGCAATCCCCCATGAAGCCAGCAGCCCTAGGCGAGTGCCCCTCATCAGCATCCTCTGTAGAGGTAACCTGGAGGCAGGGAGGAGCAAGGCTAGAGGCCGTGTGCACTGCATCCTGGCGAGGCTTTGCAGGCTGATCTCTGCAGTGGGTTATCCACTTCAACCATCACCCATTTCATGTTGTGTTTCATGTGGGAAGAGTTTGCATGGAGAAATGTAGCCATCATTCCCTCTTTATTGTACTCATTAAATGTAAATGTCTAACTCATTTTGTTGTTTGGAAGTTTTTTGAAAAGCTCCAATTATGGCAGTAAAACTTTAAGATCTTTTGAAAGCACTTCTCAGAAATCAGTTCATCAGTTTACCATTTGGTTTGGAAAGGAGGGGCCTCTGTGTAAGGAGTTTTGCAGGAAGGGACATTTAAAAATTAGCCACTATTTAGTTCAGTATTTCTGGGAGGTTTATGTATAAAGTTTATTTTTTTT
>NW_004524904.1:422740-427189 GCF_000260255.1 Octodon degus
TGCTTTAGACCACTGAGCCATCTCACCAGCCCCTAAAGTTTAATGATTTGATTAATCAGGAAATAGTACATTCACTGACAAGTTTTGTAGAATTGAAAATTAATTTTATAATAAAAAGTACATTTTGATTATTTTCACTGAAGCACACTTGTAAATCAGTTGTTCAGCCATATTCTCCAAGTATCCTGTGTCTTTATTAGAAAGGTGATTAAAAATCATAATTATTCTAATGATGAAGATGAAGAAACAAGTCAGGAACTATTGAACAACACCAGCTTTGAGTCCTAGGATGTGTGGACAGACCATTGCATGAAGCTCATTTGAAAGCTGTTGCTTTTCAATGTCTAAAAATAAAAAATGCTAACCTTTAAATAATGTTTGGGACAAATATAAACAGTCATCCTGTTAGAATTCTCCCATGGGCAGAAAAAAATACCCTAGTCGTCATTAACGGGCTCTGCATACAGATGTGATTGTAAGTAATGTCACCTCCGAGGAAACACTAGGAAAGGGCAACACTAATCTCTCCGAGCCCAAGCCTTTCAACAAGTAGAAGTGAAATGATTAGTAAGTAGTTCTCTTCAATGTAGACCAACATGTAATGTAGACTAAGACAAAATTAAGCATTGATTGATAATACTTGAAGACTGGCAAGACGCCTGGACCCATGCTGAGTTCTTCACATTTTGCTCTAGTTATGCTATTTTGTTTCTAATTAATCAGTAGCACCTTAACGGAGTAGTGTGACTGATAGCTGTCAGCGAGGTGTGTGTCCTGCCATGCCTGCATCAGAGGTCTGTCCATCCATTGCCAGATCCCCCCGCCTCAAGACAGGTGTCCACATGGTTGGCCCAGGGCTTTCCCCACACCTAGACCTGGAAAGTGTCAACAGATGCTAACATGCCTCAGTAACATGCTGGATGCACGTGTTGGCTGAGGGTGTCCTGAATGCAGATTCTGGTGGCAGCTTCTAGAAGTCCAGCTTTTGTCAGCCCTCCAGCAGGAAGGCCTTTTCTGAAAAGTGCAACATCTGACTTCACAGAACACTGTTTTTCATCCTGCAAAATAAATGATGTCCTTCTGTAGGTTTCAGAAGCCTATTTTATGTTTTCCTCTCTGCAGCTTTGTGTAAGTTACAATAAATGGGCCTATATTTTTTTGCATGAAGTGTGATACAAATATATATTGAACATTTAAAATTTTAAAATTTTATTACAATAAAATGATATGAATCACACTCAAAAGCCTCCTCTTGCTTCTAAAGCACTTAGGCCGTTGTTCTCATCCCCGTCTGAAGTAGTTCTGGAAGTCCTCTTTCTTGAGCACCTTTATGAGCTGCACTGTCATGGCTGCCTTGATGTCCCAAATGGATTCAAAACATCAACTTTTCATGGTAATTTTGACCTTGGGAGGGGATCCAGAAGTCACGTGGTTCCAGATCTGGTAAATAAGGTGGACAAGGACACACTGTAATATTTTTTTGACAGAAATCACCACAAATATTTGATCAGTGAGGTATGATCAAAATGTATAGTGAATGTTGAAATTAAAAAGAACTTATGACAGTAAAAGATACAGTGCCATTAATCACCCTCAGGACACCTAATTTTCAATACACTGATCCCAATGTTCTTGGCAGTGTGTCTTCTACTGTCCCAAGTTTTTTTAAAGTTTAAACATTCATTGTAATTTTTAAGTAACCCTTGTACATGAAAAACATTTAGCAAGAACACTTTAAAATAGTAGTAGGAAACATCAGTCTTCACTCACTGTATAAAGTATAAGTAACAATATAATTCACATCTCCTTTGTGGCCACTAAGGTGGAAAACCCTCCTGCAGGGGCAGGTAAGAGTGGTGAGAGAAAAGAGTAGCCAAACAGGAAGTGGAAGGAAATGCAAAGCCATCGAGGGCACTCAGGGACCAAGAGGAGGCAGAAGAGCACAAGCGTTTTGAGTATGTTCTTTAGTATTGAAGTGCTCATGTATTAGCTTGTCTGCAGGCTTCCTGTGTGGCTATGGAGCCTGTTCAGTATTATTTTTCAAAATGGGACCAAGAGAGGTAAACAAGCATCCCTCTCATCTGGTGTCCCACTGAAATATAGAAGAATGAATACTGGTGGCATAATGCTTGTACAGATACATGCTCATATATGAGCAGGGAGTATTATCGCTGCTGATGTACCTCTTACATGAAAATTGACTTCCATATTTCACAAGATGTTATCAAAACATAAAACCAGTACTTAACATGTTTACAGTGGGACAATAATTTATGTCTTACTGCTGGTCAGCTTGACCCACCAGTAAGTAGTAGGTGTATAATTCTTCTATCAGGTGGGTCTTTACTAATATAATTTTAAAATGACTGATAAAAGTGACTAGATCTGTTTGTATCAGCAGTGGTGCAAGGTGCCCAGTGCGACAGTCCTGCATGTGCCACCAGTGGCTCAAGTTAGTGGGAATGTGTAACATTAAAAAATAACTATTACAGTAAAACACACCTTTCCATGAATCCCCTTTACACTATTCCTCTAGCCCTCCAACCCACTTGACCCATTGTTCTTGTCACTTTCTTTGCTATTTCTGGATGTCCTCTTTTGTGAGTCTCTAGTACCATTGTGGCTGCCTCAATGTATTACACTGATTCAAAACATTTACCTTTCATAGTTATTCTGACTTTGAGGAAGAGCCAGAAAGTTGCATGGTGCTGGATCTAGTAAATAAGATGGATAAAGACGCATCATAATATTTTTACCAGCCTAGTTTTTTGTTGAAAGGGCCTTAGTAGTAGCATTCACCATGGTTTTTTGTTTTGTTTTTTTTATCACAGCCCATAAAGAAACTCATAAAAGGGGACTTCCAGAACTGCTTTAGAAATGGCAAGAGTGATGGGACAAGTGTGTCCAAGCAAGGGTGCATACTTTGAAAGGGATTAATGGTAAAGTGTCTTTACTGTCAGAATTTTTTAAAAACTTAAACGTTCATTATATTTTTTGATTACTCTTCATGTACTACCTTTTTATCGGGTGTGTACTTTGCTTAAGTAGTATTTGCACACAAAGTACGTTTGTTTCTATGTGATTCGGTGCCTTGATTTCCTTTCCTTTGAGTCTGTGGAGCTGCGGCAGTCCAGCCTCCCCGCCCTGGTGCCACAGCGCCCATCAGGACAGCGTCCTGGGCGGCCAGTCGGACTCCAGGGAGGCACTTGGTTTCTCTCCTGAAGTCTTCTCTGTTGGCTGCCTGATCGCAGGACTGGCCTTCTTCAGGACTTGGCGCCTGCCCCTTCCACCTGGGCATAATGTTAGTTTCACAAGCCTGAGTATACACTGGGTTTTCATTTCACTTGAGCTGGGCTTAATATCAACAGATATTGTAATATCCCTTCTTTTGTCTGATATAGTAACCATTTGAAAGACTCCTCTGGAGGCTGACTGAAATGTGCACGATTGTCACTTCAGAGAAACAGGCTGAGCAGACTCTAAAACATGTAGCTTACAGACATCATTGCAGGCACCCACTGAAAGAGGAGCAAGATGGACAGAGAGACTGAGTGGACTCTGCAGAGGCAGCAGGGGGGTATCTGAGCAGTTTTAGGGTATCCAATAGACTTGTGCTGGGCATGGCAGAGCAGGTTTTGGCAGGGAATAGCACACATTTCGTCTTAATGTGAAACTCTACTCAGTGCTCATCTTGTGGCTGATAAAATAATATATTCTGACCTCTCAGTGGGCTTCTTGCTAAGTAAAAACTTTTGTTTCTTGGACATATGTAAGGGAATAGAAGTTTTTACTCTTAAGAACTGAGAGTTTTATGTTAGCACTGTGTGTCTGTTATGTTCTTATAGGTTCTGATGAGTAATTTTTCATGGAGCACAAATTTGATTTTCCTCTACTGAACAACTAAATTACAGGAACTCATCATCTTGCTTCCCTCCCTCCCCATCAACATAGGATGATTTGAAAATATGGGTATTAGCTTATGTGATTTGATTTATTAAAGTGGAGGAGATCTCATCAGATCATTGCCGAAGGTTTCACTTGTTTGGAATACTGGGCATTTGGTGTTATCTGGAGTGACTGCGTAACTATTTTCCTAATAAAGATTATTATTAATTTATTGTTATTTTTGTAAAAACTCTTTTGAGATCTAATTCACCTAAGTATATGCTTCACCCATTTAAAACACACAATGTGATAGTTTTTAGTTTATTCTCAGAGTTGTTCAACCATCACCATAATCAGTTTTAGAACACTTTCATCTTCCCCACAAAAATTCCCTCCTATATTAGCGTTCATTTTCCATTTTCTTTCATGACCGCCTTCCAGCCCCAGAAAGATCCAAGTCTACTTTTTGTCTCTCTGATTTTCCTTTTCTGGACATGTCATGTGAATTGGCTTACTTCTTTCACTTAGCGCAGTTTTCAAGGCCCCGCTGGAGCATATATATAT